>NW_014557779.1:0-2225 GCF_001313825.1 Dinoponera quadriceps | reverse complement strand
CGTAACTTTTTATGACCGCAATTTAGCCTTATTTGACATTCTTATAAAGTGAATGTTATTTAATATATTTTCATTACTTTTTAATAATTATTCTTTACCTTTAAATATACCAAAACTTTAAATATTTTATCCAATCAAAAATATACAATAAAACAGCGTTTTAAATTGATATCTTCATTAATTAGAAATACTGTCATATTGAGACATTTGATGTGTTTATTTCGACTCTTAAAAATTATTTTAGTTTCTCCTCATTTTTTTTAAAGTAGAGAGTAAATCTATATTTATAATGTGTCTAAATATTAATAAATCATCGAACTATCGATAATATGCTATATTTTATTAATAACGGTTTTTAATTGCGGTCTAAATGAGTGCAGTTGATCGTTTACGTAAAAAAAAATAAGACGACTACTCCCGGGTTAATAATATAATTTATTATTATTATTATTAATTTTTTAATATTTGTTGATATAAATAATAAAATAGGTTTTTAACATTTTCGGAGAAGAAAATGCGTGTGTATTCACGTCGTTCTCTTTTAATTTGTCTAATTTTCTAAAGTAGTTCCTAAGATTGACTTTATTTCTTTAGGCGTTGCAGCTACCTAATCTTTTGACCATATCTGGAAACTTATGAAAAATGTTTACGTACCTTCTCATTGTTCATCATTAAGCTTGCTATTTTAAAACTGAAAATGATGCTGATCCATATCGATGGAGTACACGAGAACACATCGTCGAGGTTTGTTGCAGCGATCAGCAAGTACATTATCTACGCAGAAGTGAATATTTTGCGAAATATATCAATGTAATGGAACAGTTATTACAAGTTAATTGCAGAATGAATATGTATTATTAATTCTCGAATAAGTTTGATGAACTGCAGCGTGTACCTGCGGTCCGAAGATGGTGAAGGAAAACGTGAACATTGGCACAAAGAGCAAATATCTATCACGAATTGTTTGATAAGGCCATATCCCTATTAAGATCATGTGTATCCTAGGCACTGTGTAATAGCGCCTTTGCCAAATGTCTTTGCTCTCGTGCATTTTTAGAAATACTAACGTCGCGGACTATCAACAATTCTTTGTGAACATATTTCACAACTCGGTACGAAATGTGAGACATTATTAGCAATTCTATGTGTCGCAGCACACACGTAGCCAGTTATTATGCTGTTACGGAGTAATTACGCAGTTACTTCACTACGCTATATCCGTATATCCCTTCTCGTTGCTACCATGTTACCGTTTCGGTCGTTGTCTTCTTGAACCAACGTAACCCTCTCAACTTCACGTTGCAGCTTTGCTGTCGATTGAACGAATCGAGTTCCTAAGATGCGAGAGAGTAAGAAGATTTCATTCTTGGACAATTAAGTCGATATATGCAGTCGATTATTCTTGCAATGCGAGAGAACTATTCGTCATTTTTCTAGAATGACTAATAGAATTTTTGATTGTTATAAGAGGTTTTAAGTTGGTTGTGGTTCAGTCAAATTATTCGATCACCATTTCCCCTAATTATTAGAATATTATCCTGTTCTCTTCTACGTAAGTTAACAATGTAATTTAAAAGCTCAAAAGTACAGCAAGCAGACGACATGAGAAAATATTTTTCATACAGTTTTATTTTACATGAAACGCGATTTTATACTTCAGATTTATTTTACTGAAAAGTACTTAGCATTGTGAGATAACACAACGATGTTTTCACGACTTTCCATAAGAGACTTTTAAATAAAAAATCGATGTCGTATATATAATTACGTTTATAATTATCTACACTCATATACAGGGTGTCCCACACCACCCGTCTCACCCGATTTTTTCGTAAACGCGACATTTTAAAGAAAAATGTTTCAGACAAAAGTTTTGTGACTTTGAGGGACACATAAGATGGTGTCATTGGTTTGACCTTGGATAGTCGTTTGAAGATCACGTGAAGGTCACCTTTAATTTCTTAAATGGAAACCCCCATTTTTCAATGCATATTCTTGTAGCTTACCTCGAGAGCTTTCCAAAACGCTTTAATGAAACGTTTTTTTAATCAGTACTTTTCGAGTTATGAGGATTGAAAGTTACGGTGCCGCCGGCATTAGCGTTACCTAGTCGTGATGTATGACATGTCTGATACTGTCACGTAAGGTGTAACAAAATTCTCATTTACCAGCCATGTCGTATTCAAACGCGGAAGCTTGTGATATGATGCTTATTTTAGGTGAAT
>NW_014557778.1:0-1555 GCF_001313825.1 Dinoponera quadriceps | reverse complement strand
TGAACATTATTTTGAATAAAATATTTTTTATCATTTTCAAACATCAGACTTGTAATTTTTACAAAAAAATTCCGGTTTCATACTTCTACATCTGGTATGAGAGAGTGAAAGCTCGCGATGTGCACTCTCACTCTCTCATATGTGTCTTTGCAGTGTGACGATGCAAAATATTGCCTGTCACTCAGGCGGTGGCTTGACCGAGGGGGAGCCGGGGGCCCGCGCCTTCTCGCGGAAAGAGAGTGGCCGAGTAACGATTTTTGCTCCTGTGCGCCGTTTGCGCATAAGATAGATACCCGCGGCTTTAATGGTTCTTTATTTGAGTGGAGAAACCCGCGAGCCAGGGCAACGGTCGAAGGGAAGAGACGCCGGAGAGGAAACTAGAAAGAAATGCGGAGGGACGGGGAGAGATGCGCCAGGACCGAGGAATGGCAACGGAAAGCGGGATGGCCACCTTGCGAAAGAGAGGCGCAAGGTCCCGCGACCCGGTCGCAGATCAGGATCCCTCGGTAGGCCGCCCGGGAGTCCTCGAACGACTGCGAGCCCTAAAAGTTGCCGGATTCCGCCCCGAAAAGAGCAGACGAAGAGGCGTCGAAAACCAGCAGTAACAGATGCGAGGCCCCGCGAACATCCGCAAAACAAACGATTCGGCTGAAGGAACCAATCGGGAGCCGCGTGGCGCGGCGATAGATCCCTGAAGCGGTTGATCATATGAGACGAGACGAGTGAATCTCGTCATTGTGCGGCCCGCAGGCGTGCGAAGCGGAAGTGTGAACGAGCGAACGAGCGAACGAGCGAGCGAGCGTGCGAGAATCCGGACCGTGGCTGTGTCCAGGAAGGAGCTCCAAGAGAGGAGAGGCGAGCGGGTAAGCGAGGCATCATACAGTCGCGGGCTAAAATGTTGAGTCGCAATTGATTCAGGGGAAGTAGTATTGCGAGTAAATTTGAGAGGTTGCTGCCGCTTCTCGGCGTCAGGCAGAGTCGTGACTACTCCCGGAAGTTGCCGCCGCTTCTCGGCGGCTAGCAGGAAGGTACTTGGTCGTCCTAAAACAATGCCGGTCGCACAGTCCGAATCGAACGTTATATCCTGGTCGGTTCAGACGCGGAACCGATTGTCTCACATGACCGCTGGATGATCGGATAACATCTTGTAATCTTTCAAACTAAAATTAAAGTTTTGTTATTTGTTATTTTTTTTTAACTTCTCGTCGAGCTTATTTACTTCTCCCGGCTTCCCTCCGATGGAACGGTACATATCGAAGGAGCGCGACTAAAAACCACGACGCTCTCTGGCGCGGAATCGCGCGGGATGCGATTCCGTAGATCGTTGCTACGAAAAATCTGAGCTAGCCAAGGCAAAGCTGCTGCTGCTTGACAAGCGGGAGCGAAGTTGATCACCAAAGGACGAAGCGCCGGGTGAAAACTGGATACAGCAATAACGATTCGCATATACTATTCTATATGTTAATGCAGCCTCCTGTACATATTTGATAATTATAACAGGTAAAGACGCTTAATAAGATCCCATTTCATTCTTTCAAATATCGATGACGATTTA
>NW_014557777.1:0-1493 GCF_001313825.1 Dinoponera quadriceps | reverse complement strand
TATTATGTGTTGCTTCCATAAGGCCAAACACTAAATTCGGATCTCTCCGACTGGAGAGGAATCATGGTTGCTAAAAGATTTTCAGAAGTAAGTCATTTTTTAATACATATCCAGTTTATCCTTTCCCGTGCGTTCATTCAACTTAAACAAAATAATTAATTCTTCACTAACTATTGTGAAGTTTGCCAAATTGAACATGACTTTTTGTTCAACTCACTGAGATCTATATCCTCACGAAGCGGGGATATTCGGCTCTGAGACATTCTGTATATACGTATACATATTATAAATACTAAAGATGTACACAGTCGTCCCCATATATCCTGAGGATGTCCATAGGATGTCCATCAGAATAAGTGTGCTATATAATGATATACCCAGATAACAAAATATATTCCATCTAATCTCATTTTGTATTCACAAAACATAAGAACAAGTACAAATATGTGTGTATGTGCTACTTAGATATCGTTCATGTCAAGTGTTATAAAAAAAATATTTCATCTAATAATATCACAAATAATTACGTCAAAACCGTAAAAATTATTTGTGTATATCTTGTTTTCATATAATGTTAATTACCTAATATTTTTCAAAAAGATATTATATTGAAGTCATAGTTTGGTATCAAATTGCGGTAAAACGTGATCATCACGCATTTATGTAAAATTAACATGTGCTATTTGAGATATATACATAATATATAAAAAATATAATTTTGTTTACGATTGAAGCAGATCAACTGATTTCACACATTTCCACATTTAACATGATTGAAAAGTAGAGTAATTTATAAAGTATTATTTTATAAATAATATTAAATTATATATTTAGAGAAACATTACACACTGCGCGACATTGGTTAAAGATTAATCATATTATTTCTATATTGATTTTTTTCCATTCCTATGAGATCTATTTATTTTCTATCTATCTTTGCTTTCACTGGTTTATTCACTGTCAGATATTCTGTGCGTGCGTGCGTGCGTGCGTGCGTGCGTGCGTGTGTGTGTGTGTGTGTGTGTGTGTGTGTGTGTGTGTGTGTGTGTGTGTGTGTTTATTTGATTATTATATAATATTATTTAAAAAGGATTGTTTTAAGTTGAAAGAAATATGTATATACAGATTGCGAAATGTATTATTAACACCTGATATTATATTCAGTCTTATTCCACTGAAACACAAAATGATGAAGGATTTAAATTTGGTGTTTTCTTATAATAAGGAGGTAAATATTGCAAAAATCTTAGCAAACATATAAATATAAAAATATATAACATATACATTGTCATAATATAACAAAATATAACACGCAATGTTATATAATTTAGATGTAATATTTTATAAACAATGCATATAAGTAGAGGATCTAGGCCGGTTCTGGCTCAATTGGATCTGTTTTACCGACCGAGTAGCAAATCCAGTTGGCGCAGTTGGATCTGTTTTACCGGCCGAGTGGTAAAAACCAGTTGGCGCAGCTAGCGTAGTTAGCG
>NW_014557776.1:0-821 GCF_001313825.1 Dinoponera quadriceps | reverse complement strand
TCGTAATAAAGCTGAATATTACAATCACACGCTTCAGTTTGCATCCGTTCACGATTTAATTTAAGGAGCCGCAAGATTCACTCGACATTCACGTTACATCGCTTATTACAGGCAAACTCGCAAGTTTCGCTCAAACTTAGATTTCTTTTACCTTTTCTGGTGGAACTGGCGTATTTGGTCGAGAAGATTCAAGCCGAAACGTGAAATTCAATTAGTTCACGTTTTCTGATGTAGAATGGAAAGAAACGTTCGCCTCCTGTAATCCGCGAGGCCGCCGCATGGAAATAACGTAATAAAGTTGAATATTTCAATCACACGCTTCGGTTTGCATCCGTTCACGATTTAACGTAAAGAAACCCAAGATTCACTCGACATTCACGTTACTACCCCTATTGCACGCAAACTCGCAAGTTTCGCTCGAAGTTCGAATTCTTTTACCTTTTCTGGTGGAACTGGCGTATTTGGTCGAGAAGATTCAAGCCGTAACGTGAAATTCAATTAGTTCACGTATTCTGATGTAGAATGGAAAGAAATTCGCGCCGCCTGAAATCCTCGAGGCCGCCGCATGGAAATATCGGAATAAAGCTGAATATTACAATCACACGCTTCAGTTTGCATCCGTTCACGGTTCAATGTAAAGAGCAGCAAGGTTCACTCGACATTTACGTTACTTCGCTTATGACAGGTAAACTCGCAAGTTTCGCCCGAAGTTTGATTTCTTTTACCTTTTCTGGTGGAACTAGCGTATTTGGTCGAGAAGATTCAAGCCGAAACGTGAAATTCAATTAGTTCACGTTTTCTGGTGTAGAATGGAAAGAAAC
>NW_014557775.1:0-2699 GCF_001313825.1 Dinoponera quadriceps | reverse complement strand
AACTTTTTCAGCTAAGAGCCGAGTTTTGGCTTTGACGGGTGCAGATTCATTTTTCTTTTGCCATTCCATACTGACTTCTTTAAGTTACGAGCTGGGTGCATCCCAGTCTTATCGCAAGTTACAATTTGGTGCAAGAAAGCTTCCCTTTCGTCCTGATAGCGTGTCAGTAGCCGTTCGCACACATCCAAACGGTGCCGTTTCTGATTTTCAGTGAGAAGACGGAGGACCCATCTGGTGGACACTTTTGAAATCCAAGGTCGTCAGTGATGATAGTCTGAGTACTGCCGAAGCTTATTCCGACCTCAGAAGCAATTTTGGCAACCGTTAATCGACGGTCACTCAATAAGGTTGCTAACCAGACGAATATTCTCCTCTGTCACGCTGGTCTTCGGGCGACGTCGGTGCCCTTCATTTTCAACAGATTCTCATCCTTCTAAAAATTGTTTGTGTCACTTGTACTCTTGAGTTTTCTTAAGCGTATTTTCCTCAAACAGTGCGTTAGGCCATCTCAATATGTCCGACGGGTTTACGCCTTCTGCAGTGAGAAATTAATAATAATTCTTTATGTAACGAACGAGAGCACATCCCGCTCTGACATTGTGATACTAATTAACGGAGCACTAATGAGAGGTCGCGTAGGGTCTCCTTCAGGCATCTCCACCTATAACGGTCAGAAGCCTGGCCTCTTTCCGTTCGTCTCACTGCGAGTATAAAAATAATTTCTGTTTATATTTGATTCACCCTTGTATATATACCAGGTGTAGAAGTATGAAACTGGAATTTTCCTATAGATGAGGCTAGCCATCAGTTTAGGAACCGTAAAACCGCTACCGCAGCGCCATCATCTCCCTCTAACAGCTGACGAAGATTTCCAACACACAACAATCCAAGTTCCATACACCGGCATATTTTTCTATAACTATAAACATGTCGAGTTTTGTGCCTACGAACTACGATTTGCGGACAGCATTGGTTTTTTCTTTGTTATCATTTGAAGAAAACTTCTGCAGAATCGCATCAAATGCTTGTCGAAGCTTACGGTGAACATGCTCTTGGTAAAACACAATGTTTCGAGTTGTTCAAAAAATTCAAAAGTGGTGATTTTGACGTGAGAAACGAAGAGCGTGAGAAACCACCAAAGAAGTTCGCAGACAACAAATTGCAAGCCTTATTGGATGAAGATGATACTCAAACACAAGAACAATTCGCGGATGAATTGAATGTGACGCAGAAAGCTGTCTCAATTCGTTTGAAAGCCATGGAAAAAATTCAAAAAGTGGAAAAATGTGTTCCGCATGAACTGAATGAAAGACAGCAAGAAAATCGAGAAACCACTTGTGAAATGCTGCTCGACAGATACAAAAGAATGTCCATCGTATCATGACAGGTGATGAAAAATGGATATATTTTGAGAATCCTAAGCGTCAGAAATCATGGGTGAATCCAAGCGAACCATCGACATCCACTGCAAAACCAAATTGCTTTGGAAAGAAGACAATGCTCTGTGTTTGGTGGGATTAGAGTAGTGTAATCTATTTTGAGCTGCTAAAACCTGGTGAAACCGTTAACACTGATTGCTACCAACAGCAAATGAACGATTTAAATCGAGCATTGCGTGAAAAACGACCGGAATATGAAAAAAGGCAACACAAAATCATTTTGCTCCATGAAAATGTCCCATCACACACAGCAAAACGGGTCAGGGAAACGATCGAGACGTTTAGTTGTGAAATACTAACGCATGCTGCTTATTCTCCAGACTTGGCTCCGTCCGATTATTATCTATTCTCATCAATGGGACACGCTATCGCTGAACAACGCTTCAATTCGTATGAAAATGTACGAAAATGGGTCGATAGCTGGTTCGCCTCAAAAAAAGAAATGTTTTTTTGGCGTGGCATCCATAAACTGCCGGAGAGGTGGGAAAAATTTTTAAATAGCAATGGACATTATTTTGAATAAAATATATTTTATCATTTTCAAACAACAGACTTGTAATTTTTACAAAAAATTCCGGTTTCATACTTTTACATCTGGTATATATAAGGTCTAGTAAAAAGTAATCCATTATTTTTGTATCAAATTGGAGGCTTTATTTAACATAGTTACAATGATCCGATTTAGGTCAAATATGCACCGTTTTGTTCGATAACTTGTTACCATTTCGAAGGTAATTTCATTACGCCTCTCTCATAGAAACCCTCGTCCTTGTTGGCAAAAAACTGAGAAAGTCGATTTTCACAAGCTTCTCTTGAGGCGAATTATTCACCAGCAAAAAAATTCGCCATAGACAGGAACAGATGGTAATCACTAGGTGCCAGATCCGGGCTATAAGGTGGATGCAAAAGAACCTCCCAACCAAGCTCCCGGAGCTTCTGGAGAGTCACTATCGATGAGTGTGGCCTGGCGTTATGCTGATGAAACACAATTTCTCTCCTACTGGCCAAAGCTGGCCGCTTCTGGGCGATTGCTTCCTTCAGACGGTCCAATTGTTGACAGTACAGGTCCGAATTAAGAGTTTGGCAGTAGGAGAGCAGCTCATAGTAGATAATTCCCTGCCAATCCAACCAAATACACAGCAAAATTTTCCTGACCGACAACCCTAGCTTGGTCATCGTTTGCGCCGGCTCATCGCGATTCGACCACGATCTTTTCGCTTGACGTTGTCGTAATTGACCCACTTTTCATCACCAGTAACC
>NW_014557774.1:0-295 GCF_001313825.1 Dinoponera quadriceps | reverse complement strand
GGTTAAACCAATCTCTGCATGTTCTTTCCGACAGCGCATGATCACCATAGGTTTCTACAAGATTTCTGTGTGCTTCAGCTGCAGATTTTTTCTGAATAAAATAGTGCAGTAAAATTCCCCGTAAAACGGTTTATTTGGAACGAAATTTGACATGTTTTACGCTACAAAAATAAAATGTTCTTTATAGGTTAATGGAAAGACAAGCACTGATTTTAAACATAGGTTATAGAACTTCAATATATTGGATGAGTGCAAAAGTTTGTGCGGAGGTGCAATAGATGGCGTTAGAAGCGGC
>NW_014557773.1:0-2399 GCF_001313825.1 Dinoponera quadriceps | reverse complement strand
GGACAGCAGCCGGGGAACCTCTCCCAAAGCGGCCAAAAGTGCAACAGTCAGCTGACAAGGTTATGGCGTCTGTATTTTGGAATGCGCACGGTATTTTGTTTATCGAGTACTTCAAAAAAGGCCAAACAATAAACAGCAATCGCTACATAGGCCAGTTGGATCGTTTGAAAGAGGAAATATTGAAAAAACTCACATGCAAAGAAAAAAATTGCTCTTTCACCAGAACAATGCACCTTGTCACAAGTCTTTGGCTACGATGGCGAAATTGCACAAATTACGCTTCGAATTGATTCCGCACCCCACCCTACTCATCAGACATGGCTCCGAGCGACTATTACCTGTTCGCAGACCTAAAAAAGATGCTTGCAAGTAATTTGGCTCTAATATGGAAGTGATCGCCGAAACAAACGCCTATTTTGAGGCTAAAGATAAATCGTTTTTTAAAAAAGGTATAGAAATGTTAAAGAGGCGCTGGAGTGACTATCGCTCTTGATGGAAACTATGTTGATAAATAAAATTTATTTTTACCAGAAAAGTTGTGTTTTCTTTATTAGACGGGAAACTTATCAGCCCACCTGTTATATGTATGTTCATATACAGGGTGTTCGGCATGTTTCATACAACCGTTTGAGCGCAAATGAAAAGGATTAAACTGATAAATAAAACACCAATATGCACATTTCGCAGTAGTTAGTTAGAATTAATTATTTCGTCTAAGTTAATGAACGTACGAGTTGCGGTAGACCGGACGTATAGAAAGAAAGATATCTTCGACCGAGTACGACCGTGACACTTGCAACTCGCGGCTCACCGCGTTCTTTCGTCCAAAGCTCAGACGCGGAAAGACAGCGACGCGGAGAAATACAGATTCCGCGAAGGAACGCGGAATACACACACACACACACACACATGTATTTATACGCACCTATTATGACTAATAATAATTATCTCAGCACAATTTATTGCGAGATAATCGAAAATTGTATCATGTGCGAAAATAATTATCATTATTAGCTGGCATTCGTATTTAAAATTCCGATGATCTGGACCGTTTATTTGAACTCGTTCCGACCATGATAAGTACATTAACGTGCGCAATAAAATTCGCTAGTATAATTTATCACTTCAAGAACGTAAGTGCCTCTACTATCGCATATCAAATAACAAAATTCCACATTGCTACTATTAATACTGATTAATACGATTTTGCGATCAGTTCGAGACTCTGTTTCAACAAATTCACGATGATTGGAACAACATCTCTAGCGATGCGAAACGGACCTTCAAGAAATTCGCGGACATCACTTTAGTATTTATATCCGTATACGCAAATATGGTCAATAACGAGTGCGCATACGCACGTGATGTGTTATTTTACTTACACAATCAAACGTTGTAAGTAAAATGACACACGTTAAATTTTACTTTTCAGTTTCGGTGACTCTGTTCGTGTGAACATGTTTCGCTTTGCTGCCCCTCATGAACCCACTTCTCAATATGATAACGCCCCTCAACATAACAAGACCAAGGGAGTTCGTGCATCCTATCGAGTTCTTCGTGGATCAAGAAAATCATTACTATATTGTGCTCATGATCATGTATTACGGTTACATAGTAAACATTGCGATCACAGTGAGCATTGACATTACGTATTTTACGGTCATAGAACATGCTAGTGTATGTTATTTGAAATACTGAGGTACGAATTGTCAAGCAATTGTAAGCATAATAATCAAATAATTATTTTCTATTCTAAACCTCACTATCACATGTTGTGACATAATGAAAAGAAATGCGCGTTGTATGACTGCGTACGTACGTGTGTGGGTTTGTGCGCGCGCGCGCGCGCGCGTGTGTGTGTGTGTGTCTGTGTAAATATATTTCGTACACACTACAAAAAAATATCAGCCGAAATTTTAAAGCAATTACTCGAACTCGATTTCAAATTTCCATTGTTCATGGAGAACTAATTGTACTTATTTTTCAATAAATTTTTCCTATTTTTTAATTTATTGTTTGTATAAAACAAGTTAAAAATTTAGTACAGCTGAACACAATTAAAATCGGTACTAAATGAAACGTTGAAAACAAATATATAAGAACAAATATATTATTGGTAATAGAAATAAGTTTCCGCCTTTTTTTTTATAAAAATTATCAATTTATTGTAAAAAAAATATACGTTACATTTTATTCAAAATATTGTCCGTCACTAGCTACTACTTTTTGCCATCTTTCTGGCAGCATTCGGATACCACGTCGAAAAAAACTCTTCATCTTTTGAGGCTACCCATGAATCGACCCAATTTTTGGCTTCTTCGTAAGAAGTGAAGTGCTGCTCGACTCGCTGCAGGGCGTGAGCTATCGACCGGAACAAGTGGTAGTCCGAAGGAGCAATG
>NW_014557772.1:0-6747 GCF_001313825.1 Dinoponera quadriceps | reverse complement strand
GAAAAATGTATAAATAGCAATGGACATTATTTTGAATAAAATATTTTTTGTCATTTTCAAACAACAGACGTGTAATTTTTACAAAATAGTTCCGGTTTCATAATTCTACACCTGGTAAGATTGCCACTGTTCCTCTCCGCGTAATCTTCCCTCTTCCCAGAAACCCCGCGTCGGAAACCCGAGACCTCGCACACGTGAAAATACGCGGATCGCGACGTAAGTACATGAAATCGGGGAATTCAGCTAGGGAGAAAAACCCATCGTCGGCGGTATCAAAAGGACGGCTCTACGCTCTAACCGACGCGAATTGCGTCACTTTATCGCGCACGGCCAATCTTATCGGGACTTGCTCACGACAAGAGATATACGTCGTAATAGAGCGACATTAAAGAAGCTGCGAGCGACACCGCGTTGCGATACGTTTCCTTTATCGGCGTAATTATTCGCGGAATACTTCCGTCTCACACATACATGTTATTTTGTTGCTTAGATTACTATATACTTTTGTGTCGTCCGTATTATATTTTTTTTTGGTGTGTTTATTCTATTATTATTAGACGCGTCGTATTATACTTATTACTTGTATGTACAGATTTATTCCGTATTTCCTACGTTCGTTAATTGATATCAAGTCTATCATATTATTCTGTTTTTTTTTTATTTAGTTTTACTTTAAGTTCTTGTAGTATGTATGAATCCGTATTTTTTGTTAATGTGGTTATCATTAGCCACTTTGATAATTTTCTTTGATATTACACATAGATTTCATCTTATTTGTTTAAAGAGTAAGTGTTTCCTGTTTTTCTTTTTTGCGTGTTTCCCTTTTTTACATACTGCGGGCCGCTGACGGGCGTTCCGTGGCTCGGACATTCTCTTCGGAGACGATAGCGCTGCCGGGGAGGGAAATTCCCTCGTGCACACCTTATAATACGGCATATCTGGGGAGACTTTGCCGGTCCAGCTTCCCGGGCCTGGAATTTGGGCGAAGCTCTCAAAAACGCCCTGGCGACCGTGGACGAGCAACGGGATCCGTGGGGAACTTTATTTCGAAAAGTTCTGCAAAACTTGGATGATTAAACGTCGATGTTTTCACTCAGCTAGTGACAACCGGTCACAACACAACATGTCCGGTGTTACGTCCACGATAGATAACTATATAGGGAAATTTGAAAGTAGTAAAATCAGTGACTTATGTGGACAGTAAAAAGAGTGATGACTCCGCTTTTAGGTCACTCTGCCTTTCACTGAGTTTACCCTGGATCTCCGGAGTCTGGCGAAACGATCGATGAATCTGGTGAGAAATCAGAGCCGCTCGTTCTCCTGGCTCGGTCTCGGATGTTCCGGCTCTGCGCGGGATGATGCGGTCCGCGATTCCAATTTCGATTTCGCAACGTTCGAGAAATGAGGGGTAGACAAAAATAATTGCTACACAGTCGGATTTTACGATTAATATATTCCAAAGTATATAAGTACACAAGTACCAAAAGCTAATTACGAGAAAAGAATCGCCTTCTCAACGTATGCGCGCGTTTTTATACGTTGCTTTGTAGCTACGAGTCGTCTTCTGGTTGGCTGATGGAATCATGGAGATGGAAGAAATTCATTCCATCGGTGTGATGTTGTGGAGGTTAAGTGGATAGCCCGGGAGGAATCTAGGCATGTGCCCACTGAGTACTCGGCACAGAGATTAAGAAAGACTCCTTTATTTCGTAGAGAAACACTACAACGATGCAACTCTAACGGCGGGCTAGCCTCCACTGTCCTTCTGCCGCACAGCGACAAAGGACTAGACGTGCAGTGACAAAAGACTAGCTCGCTGGCGTGTGGTGGGGGGCGAGCTCGCATGCAAGCGAGATAGAGTATGGCCGCCACAATGTCACCACGTCGATATCGCCGCGTCGGTCCTGAGTGGTGTTTGGATTCAGGTTTCATGCTCCTGTTTATGTTAGCAACGGGATGCCTTGTCACATTGAGAGATTACGGTTTCTCTTGTCCATAGTTGATCCATCGATTTTAAGACTCTCTAACGACACGTTGTTTCTTCGGCGTTATAATTTTAATTATATTTAACGTGCGCGAATATACATATGCGCACGTACTTACATCTAGTAACATAGGGATAAAATATCTATACCGGGTGAATACCTATCCTAGTGATATCTGAAATCAGACAAGTCGGCCTCCGATCTATACTAATATATTATTAATGTTTCAAAATAAGTCCGGACGTTACATCTGGACTACTCGGCTATTCCCGCGAGACTAATACCTTCCAATACAAATACGATAATGTGACAAAAGGTGACAAAATTTCCTGAACTAAACGGTCCAGGATATTTCGTCACCTTTTGTCACATTTCTATGTTCCGAATATAACCTTAAAAGTTTACTTTCTACCAGAATACTACTCTATAGAAAAATTAATGATACCAAATGTAAAAATGTTGGTAATTATGAAGTGACACAGAACGTCGACACAGTCGAACACAGCATATTAGCTGTGTACTATTGTGTTGACTTGTGTCATAGTTGGACAGCACTAGATCGTGCACTGTGTATACAGTGTCGCTTGTGTACATTGCTGGAAAGCACTTTAGATTTCAACAATCAACAAATCAATCAATCAATCAATCAATCAAACAATCAGTAAATTTTGATTTTGTCTTCTTTGGTCTGTTCTTTTTAGTAGAACTGCTGAACTGGCGAAACTAAAAAGAACAGACCATTTCTTTCAATTGATCAATCCACTTTAAGCCCATATCAAACTGTCGATTGTGAAGGCCAACCCGATTACCAATTACAACTGCCAATTTTTAATGAACCAATTACAATAGAATAATTTTATGACGCTTCCTCGCTTACACCGATCCACCTCCTTACCGCAGGCATTGTGAGCATTAAGCCCGTATCAGACTATAGATTAAAGATTGAAATTGAATTAAAATTTAACCAATCAATGTAGAATTCACTAAATTTCACTATACTTGAGTTTAGTTAACTTCACACTGATTGGTTAAATTCTATTTAATTTCAATTTTCACTCTGTTGTCTGATACGGCACCCAATAGATGCTTTAAGCATTAAGAAATGGACCAATCATAATTGAATTATAAAAGAACAATCTTTTGTGATTGGTCAACTTCTTAAAGCTCAAGGCTTAAAACACTATTGTCGACTTAGCCTAAAGTGTCGGTCTACAATAGACATTTTAAGCCTTAAGCCTTACAGCTCGTATCAGATTACGGATTGGAGATTGAGATTGAATTGAAATTTGACCAGTCAGTGCAAAGTTTATTAAATTTCATTAAACTAGAGTTAACTTTGCACTGATTGGCCATATTCAATTCAAACTTGTAATCCGTAATCTGATACGATCTCAAGAAATTGACCAATCACAGTCGTATGTGAAGAATATAAATTAACTGTGACTGGTCAATTTCTTAAGATTTAATGCTTAAAATACCTGTTGTAGACCGATCTTAATGAAAATTTTAGACGTAAGATTTAAGAAATTGGCTAATCATAATTAATTTTTTTTCTGTAATTCGACTGTAATTGGTTAATTTTTTATAGTTTAAGATTTAAATCATCTATTGTAGACTAGAACTAAAGCATCATTTTATCTTTGTCCTATGTTAGATATATGACAAAGATAGAATGACTTGTTAGTATTAATCAGCGCTAATGAGTACGTTCAAGGAGCTCAATATTAGCACTACGTAACACTATTCATTTCTGCCCACAAGACGCAACAACACTTGTTGCGCAGCGGAAGTTCGCGCTGATCAACATGCCGTTTTTGCAGTAAGAGCTAGAAATTTATTGGTTACTGCGCGAACTTCTACTGCGCGACAAGCGTTGCCGCGTCTTGTGGACAGAAATCCTATCGATAACAAAACCAATATGGCGACTGTGTATAAGTAATTGTGTATTGTTATATTGAATCTGAGCTGTTGTTTCTTTTTGAAAAGTTGAAATGTATGATAGTGTAGAATTAAATCTCCTTAGCTGCGTTTGGGAAGCACACTATCAGCACTAATATGTCATTTTATCTTTGTCCCTCACTAGATAAGTGTAAAAAGGATTCAGCCGAAAAAGCAGCTTAAAGCCTATATCAGACTACGAATTAGGGATTGAGATTGAATTGAAATTTGACCAATCAGTGCAAAATTCACTAAATCGCATTAAATTTGAATTTAATTAACTATGCATTTATTTGCCAAATTCAATTCAATTATAATTCCCAATCCATCGTCTGATACAGGCTCAAGGAACGTTTATTGATTATCGCTCTTGATTGGTATATACTTTTGGTCGTATCAAAAATCTATTGCGTGGTCTGCAATGAGCAGTAAGCGTAAGTTTATTAGAAATAAGAGTAAGAAATTACCCAATCATAGTCGAAAGTAAGGAAAATGATTAACAATGATTGGTTAATTTCTTATTTGTATTTCTTATAAACATACTCCTATTGCTCATTGTAGATCACACAGAGAAATAAAAGCATAAAGAAATGCCACAGTCACAAACAATAATCACTGAACTGTTTTTTCTGCTGAATACGGTCAATTAATCCTTAACGTTGATCAGCGCTAATAGCTCATTCCTCGGACGCATTTTTTTATTAAATTTTCATTTTCTTTTAAATCCCTTTGATTTTGCTCGTTGTTATCTATTACTCTTTATTGTAGATTATGTACGTTCGAGAAGTTACTATTGCGCTACTAACACTAAAGTATGTATCAAACTATGGATTAGGGATTGGGATTGCGGATTGGAAGTTGAGAATTGTTCAATCACACTATGCGATGTGGATTGTGATTGAGTTACCCTAGATTCGCAAACGTAAAAGTGACATATTGGAGAAGCAAATTAATCGAAATATCATTAAACGAAGAAATATTAATATTCTTCTCTTACTATTAATAATAGCAGAAAAGGAAAAGAAACGTAGGAAGAACCGTATATAGACGAGTTCTTATCTCTTAAGAAGAAAAGAGAAATGCATCGTAACCTCCTACTAAAATTAGTTTTTAAATATCCAAACAGATTTAAAAGATAAGAAATGCACACTATTAAAAACAATTACGCTTCTAATTAGTTTCACAGTAGCATCAAGTTATCAAAAAATTTTTTGCATGATTAGAAAAGTACGATCTTTCTCGCATATATCATTTATGAACAAATTTTGCCATATGTATCGAATTTTCCTATTCCTAGGGACATTTATACATAGTGTATTTATTATATTACAGTCCACACTAGACCCACTGACATACTTTGCGACTATTGGTTCATATTGTGAAAATATCAAAAAAATAGAATGAAGTCTAAAATCTATACTCCTAATTGTAGCCTGAAAAATGTCGATTAGTTGAGCTCCATATTCAAATCTAATATCCAAACTCATCTTTCAATTTCAATCCATAGTGTGATAATGATTTACGATCCCCATTGAATCTTGACCTGTTATAACTTCATTGGCCGATTTCCAATCCTCAATCCGCCAACCTAATTTCTAATCCATAGTCTGATACGGGCTTAATGCTACTGCTATTCACGGAGCTTGCATTTGATAACACTTTCTTATAGTTTCTACCCACAGGACACGGTAATGTTTGCCGCGCAGTGGAAGTTCGTGCTGTAGTGAATCAACGTGCCCTTTTTCCACGAGTACTAAAAGTTTATTGGCTGCCGCGTTGCTTATTGCCGCGCGGCAAGCATTTCCGCGTTCTATGCGCAAAAGCTATAAGTGATGTTAGGGACGTGCCTTTAGGCAGTATGTAACAATCCTGAGTGAATCAGTGAATTAAACAGACCCATAATTGATCTGTTCTTAATTGGTCAGTTCTTTATAACTTAGCTGGCTGCACTAGTCAAGAAATTCACATACATACACATTGAAATGTATGAAGTGTTTGTACAAAATTCTCACGTCTCAGTGTGCGTAATTTTTTTTTGACTAGACAGAGCCAGTTTAGCTATAAAGGACAGACTAAATATATGGAATACACTTATAATGAATTCTTGCGACGAAGATTTGTTTTCTATCAGCGATGATGAAGTATCTGCTTCAGCTTCGCAATTCGTGCAGCTATCGAATCCCGTGGAGAAATACTTGATGAAGCAACTCGTCAATGTTCAGGATAAAATTGAAAAGACAAGTAATGATATCGAAGAAGTTAAAGCAACTACTGAACATATTTTAAATGTTTTACAACGACACACGCTATGTGGTGAAAATATTAATTCGGATACTGACAGTGATGTAAATTTTCATTTTGCTTAAAATCATTTATTTAACTTTACGCTTAATCATATTGTATTTAATTTATACAAATATATAGGAAAGTATTTATTCATTCACCAATTATAATGTTAGCAGTAATGTATTTTAATACTTACAATTAAAATATAACAATTAATATTGTCCTTTGTTGGTGAAAAAATAATATATTGTAATTCTACAGAGCTTGTTATCAGTTTCTTAAAGATCATATATGTATATATATGTATGTATGTATGTATGTACTTGCAAATATAATGAATTAAAATTATACTGCTTATTGATACAAATTCATAGTTTATAGATATATAATAATATGTAATCATCGTAATATATAATTGAGATATAATAGATTTTCTAATTTTATAAACTTTGATAATAATGTAAAACATGCATATATGAACTCGCTTACAAACATGTGATAGAGGTAATTGCAGTATATGATCTTAGTATGAAGTTAG
>NW_014557771.1:0-1474 GCF_001313825.1 Dinoponera quadriceps | reverse complement strand
CACCAGACTCTCCAGCGTCTCGTAGCACCATTGGCGCACGTCGGCTCGGTGTGCAGGCGTCACAAATAACCCGCGTGCTTGGTCATCGGGGCCTCTGCCACCGCGCGCTCGTCGTCTTCGAGGCGGGCGTCGCGCCAGACGCACATCGCTGCGGTCAGCGAACGTCCGAGCGTCGCGTCGTCGCCGCTTTCTTCCAATGAGCGTAGAGTTTGTTTCGAACAGTGCGTAATACGTGCGTTGTCGGTCGCGCCGCCGCCGCCACCATCGTTGCGAATATCTCCGAACTCCACGTCGCGAGTGACGACGACAGTGCTTGCCGCGTTACCACCGTACTCAGCCATTCGCGCGATTTCGGCATCCGACGCGCAATCATCGTACCAGAACGATGCGCGCGTCTCTCAAGCGGTGTACTAGCTGCAGCAGCTCGCTCCCGAGAAAACCGTTTTGCTCAAGCCATAATAAGGCTTGTCGCTTATCGTTTTCACAACGAGTCACAGTAGGAACCGCGAAGAAAAGCTCAGATNGGGAACCGCGAAGAAAAGCTCAGACGATCGTGCAGGAAATCACCTGCGTTGGTGAATCGCACGTACTGCGCTCTCTTGTCTTCGGCCTGGACTCCCCATCGAAATCTGTTTGCTGGCCTCGCGACGTCTCGCACGCGTCCGCCGGATCATACCAGGGCGCGCTTCGTTTACCGCTCTGGTCCACTCGTCTATGAAATTCGTGCGTACTACAAGGTGCGCTCAAGTCAAGAGTACACGGCGCGTTCGTCCTGCGATTCCGTCTTATCCAAATGCCAACATGCCTGACGAAATGCGATCGGGTACAACTGTTTGGAAAATACGTCAAATGTTAGCGACGCTGTGATCAGTAGAAGAGTCATTTAAATCGCCCCGACAACTATATGGAGGCCCGTTACATAGCCATCGAGGAGATGACGGAGAGAGAAATAGAGAGAGAGAGAGAGAGAGAGAAAGAGAGAGAGAGAGAGAGAGAGAGAGAAAGAGAGAGAGAGAGAGAGAGAGAGAGAAAGAGAGAGCTTTTTATTTCTCGTTCTATATGTCCCTCATTCAAGCTTCTTTGATCAGTACCGACCGCACGTAAACGTGCACTCGCGATTCCGGCACGCGCAGAAACAACACATTCGACAGATATGGTTTACCGAAGGACGTATTTATTCTTGGCGAGCGACGGTCAGCGAAGCTCTGATTAACCGAGAATAAATTGGGCATTTCAAAAGAGTAGAATAAGCTCTAGATTTAGCACGCAATCCACAATCTCAAGCGTCGATCTCTCCTCGCCCTTGGAGTCTCGGCGGCGCTGGTGTCATTCGCGTCTTTGTCGTCGTTGCGATCGGAGACGGAGGACGGATTTTGCGAACGCAGTAGAACGCGCTGCAAGCGGACTATCGCACGAGCGATGCTTTGGACCAACGCATTCGTCGTCAATTCACGGACGTCGAAGGCGGTGGGTG
>NW_014557770.1:0-7877 GCF_001313825.1 Dinoponera quadriceps | reverse complement strand
GGGATTTTCTATTAGATTATTTCCGTCAGAAAATGGAACAAGTTTTACAACATAATCTAAAACAATGGGGTTAACTAAGAAAAAATTAGTATTATGTTCCATAGTTATAGCAATCATTTTTTTAAATGTTTTAAAATGTAATGTTTTAATCAAATTTTATCAGTTTTCTAATTATGCCATACTGTATATAATATATATATTTATTGTTATTAAGCAAAAATTAGTTGAATTAAACCAACACTCTAATTATTGAGAAAAATATTGTTAAGGGAATTTCTTTTATCAATAGGTACATTATGTTAACCTTTTGCACTCGAGCGGCGCCAATACGGCGCCCGGCCGATTTGAAGCTTCAATTCGAGCGACGCTGCAACGGCGCCCGGAAGGTTTGATGCGTCCAGTTGAAATGCGCTGCTACGGCGCTACGGTGTTTTGTAACTCGATCTGTTTATTTACGATGTGCGATAGGATGTTTCTATCTGAAGTACTTTCGTGGACACTTGTCGAGCAATTGAGAGGATCATATCACCAGCATCGTGAGCAAGCGTCGACGTCGCATACCGATGAAACCCGACTAAATGGGAAGTTTCACATAATACTAAAAGGGCCAAAAAGGGACTGTAAGGTTTGCTCTGACCGTAACACGCCTGGCGGTAGACGGGAAGTAACATATTATTGTGATATACGTATCCAGATAAACCTAGGATGCATCTTGAGCATTGTTTTACGAAATATCACACGAAAATTAATTACAGAGTGTAATATTTACCAAATTTTGTTGTATTCAATACAAAAATTAATGAATTGGTGAAATTTTATTATTTGTATACGTTTGTTTGAGTATAAATGATTTTAAAATACCTGTAAAATGCTTCCCTAATTTAGTCGAAATCGTCTCGAGTGGCTGGTTCGCGCGAGCGAAAAAGGCCTCGAGTGCAAAGGGTAAATAGGATGTAATTGATTGTGTGACGTGGTAAGTGTAAACGATAAAATGTTTGTACGTTGCGAGAATCATAAAATTCAAAGATAGATTTATAGATATCTATTTTTCTACATTGTTTTAATAAAATATTAATTCCTTATTTAAATACTCTTATTCTATCATCCCGGACGAGCTCCCAAAAATTGACTTGACATCTGTAACCTGGAAGTAAATGTACGCAATAAACATTGCATACTCGCGCATTCGCGAGTTCTAAACGTACTGGCAGGTTTGCAGATCAGGTCAAGGTCCTCAAAGGCCCATTTACTTCGATTGCAGAACGTATGTTAAGTGGTCCTTCATTTAGGTGAAAGAAATTAATTTTTTTACTTGGGATAAGACCATATGAGAATGTTAAAAGAGAAATTTTGATTGAAATAATAGAAAAGAAATATATGAATAATTGTAACACACTTTGTTATATTTAGGGCATTTTGAATAAAAACGTTTATTAATTTTACTAATAACATAATTTGCTTCTCACATGAATTAACAATTGTGATAAAATGACGAGAAAAGTCATTATAAAACATACAATATTTAAAAAATGGAACTGTTTGCTAAAGTTAAACAATGAGAAATATGGCTTAACTCAAACAAACTTTTATAAATCAGCATTATCGAAATAATGTAAATAAAAGATAAAGATTAAAATATGATTAAATAGAAAATAACCCGTGTAACTTACTACATGAACTGAAAAGTCCCGGGATTTTTTAGTAGGTGGCGCCACTAGAAAATGAACATTATTTATTTCGAGAAGTTCATCTGTCACTAGTTTATGTGCGAAGTTTCATAACATTTCGTTCATTCCTTTACAAGCTACAGTCGTTTAAGTGTCGCTGCCTTCGCCTTCGTAAAAAAAATGGAAAAACAGGAATATCGCATATTGATCAACCATTGTTTTTTGATGGGAAAAACTCCTGAACATTCAATGAAATGGTTGATGAAATGTTATCCCACATCTGCTCCTTCGAGAACAACAGTTTATCGATGGTTTAGTGAATTTAAAATGGGTTGTACAAGTACCGAAGACGCACCTCGCTCTGGAAGACCAAAAGAGGCTACGAATGCGGAAATCGTAAAGCAAGTGCATCGAATCGTTTTGAGTGATCGTAAAGTGAAATTTCGCGAGTTAGCTGAGGCCATTAGTATTTCAAAAGAACGGGTGGGATACATTTTGCACGATGTTTTGGATATGAAAAAGCTACCTGCGCGATGAGTGCCGCGTTTGCTGACCGTCGACCAAAAACAGCAGCGCGTTGATGATTCAACGGCCGGTTTGGCGTTGTTGCAGCGACTTCACACATAAACTAGTGACAGATGAACTTCTCGAAATAAATCATGTTCATTTTCTAGTGGTGCCACTTACTGAAAAATCCCGAGACTTTTCAGCTCATGTAGTAAGTTACACGGGTTACTTTTTATTTAATCTTATTTTAATCTTTATCTTTTATTTACATTATTCCGATAATGCTGACTCATAAAATCGAGCGGACTTTTTTCGACGTTTTGTAACGATGGATGAAACGTGCATCCGTTACCATACGCCTGAGTCCAATAGGCAGTCTGCAGAGTGGCTGAAAAACCACGAAAGCCGACCAAAGCGGCGAAAAAACCAACGCTCGGCCGGGAAGGTTTTGGCCTCCGTTTTTTGGGATGCGCATGGCATAATCTTCATTGATTACCTGAAGAAATGAAGAACAGTTACGGGAGAGTATTATGCAGAGTTATTGGACAAACTGAATGACGGAATAAAAAGAAAACAGCCTTATAAGGCGAAGAAAACAGTTCTGTACCATCACGATAACGCACCATCACACACGTCCTTGAAAGCGATGGCCAAATTGGACCAATTACGATTCGAATTGGTTGCTCATCCTCCGTATTCTCCAGATTTGGCCCCCAGCGACTATTATCTGTTCCCAAACCTCAAGCGGTGGCTCCAGGGAAAGAGAATCACATCGAATGAGGAAGTCATCGCGGAAACCGAGACGTATTTCGAAGGCTTGCACATTTCGTACTACAGAAAAGGCATCGAAATGTTGGAAAATCGCTATAGTAAGTGTATCGCATTCGAAGGCAACAATGTTGAGGAATAAATATAACTTTGCCCAAAAAACCCTTGTTTTCATTAAAAATCACCGAAGACTTTTCAGCACATATAGTATTAGGGTTCAACGCGTCCGACCGAACATCGGAAAGGACCAGAAGTTGCATCACGACAACGCGCCGGCCCACAGTTAAGGAACTTCAGTTAAGAGACTTCCTGAGGAAGGCCTCGTCACCAACTACCTGGCCAAAGCAGGGATGTCAACGATTCCCCAGCCTCCGTACATTCCGGACGTCGCTCCCCCCGACTTATTTTTGTTTCCACGCCTGAAAGGACCCATGAAAAGAAAACATTTCGAGACCATTGAGGGGATCCAAGCAGCTTGTACCGCGGCTTTATAGGACATTCCGGAGGATGCCTATCGTGTCGCATTCGATACCTGGAAAACTCGCTGGAGCCGATGTGTCAACACAGGAGGAACCCATTTTGAAAAATTTTTATGTGTTGTAATAAAAAGTTCAATAAATTTTTTTTAATAGACTCAATGACATTACTTTCCGGACAATTGAGGTATATCCAAAACCTCGCGTTCATTTTGTAGTGAACGAATTTTATAACTTAAAAAAATTCAACGTATCTTTATCTCCATTCCCTGCGTTATTTTTCTAGAACATTGGGAACGTTGAAATATATTCTTTCTATCATACAATATCTAATACACTCATTAGCTCCTGTTCAAGGAAAAAGTTACGAAGATCAGTTACAGAAAATATATTTATCCGTTAAAAATTTCAATCTATCATGCAATAACGATGGCTGATCACGAAATGGGCCAATTACATTTACTATCCATGCTCATCCAGCGTATTTTATAACATAAAAAGGTTCTACGTTTATTTATCTATATTCCCTGGGTTATGTTTCTAAAACATTCGGGAACATTGGGGTACATTCTTACGATGATACGATAAACACACTTATTACTTTCTGTTCGAGGAAACGAAGACCCGTTATAGAGAATTACTTTACTAGTTAAAATTTCAACCCAATATAGTTAATAACGAAGGATGATCACGAAATGGGCTAATAACATTTACTATCCATACTCGTCCAGCGTAAAACGAGTACTCGAGCCTGCTTTTCCTTACTTTCCATAAAACGAAAACCAGCGCACACTATCTCTCCACCGACCAATGTCTCAACATACGAGGGGTGTTCAGAAAATAACGGGAATTTTTAAATTTCGCGGGTTTGGAGTGTCCGATCGTCAAAATTTTTTTTTATTATGTTAGTATACATGTCCCTGAAGTATGATAAAATTTTCAGCTGTATTGATTGTTTACTTTGTCTGTGGCAGCCGCTAAGGTTAGACGTGTTTTTATGAGCTCGGCGATTTTCGTTCGCGAATGGAAGTTGCTCAGGAGTTACTAAATGAAGTCAACGACAATGCAGAATTATTGAAACGTGTTATAACAGGTGACGTAACATGGGTTTACGGATATGACGTCGAAACTAAGGCTCAATAGTCCCAGTGGAGGCATTCTGGCAATTTCTATTCGCAAACGAAAATCGCCGAGCTAATGAAAACACGTCTAACCTTAGCGGCTGCCACAGACAACGTAAACAATGAATACAGCTGAAAATTTTATCATACTTCAGGAGCATGTATACCAATATAATAAAAATTTTTTACAATCGGACACTCCAAACCCGCGAAATAAAAAAATTCCCGTTATTTTCTGAACACCTCTTGTACATGATAAAACGTTGGGGGTCGAACATCCAATCACTATGATTAATTATGGCTATTCACGAATATTTCTAATCATAATATTTAACTATACTTGCAATTCCGTAACAGACACTCCTACGTCTCTACACCTCACCTTCTATCCCTATTTTTCCTACTAACGTCGTTTTTTCATTTCCCTTTCAGTTGGTAGTCAGCACGCGTAGCTTCAAGACGTTGGATACTCTCACAATAGTTATATTGTAGAAAATAATATGAAATTAAAAGAAATTTAACAAACTAAATAAAAATCTACTACCCCCTTTCACTTAAAGATACGATTCCATAGTTCGTTTCTCTTTGTACCCTACATTATCCTCAACTCTTCCAGAAATTTCCCTTATATCCCCTCAACACTACCACAAAATGTGCTAGACCCAAAACTACCACGTTTTCTCCCAGACACTTTTCCCACCCTAGAATCGTCGGTGCCAGACTTTACCCCCACCACCATCAAAATATGCTACGACGTGTTTTATAATGTCCCGTACTCGTACTATTTTCGACAACAGTCGAAGTATTTTCGCACTGTAACACGAGTATCAGAAGTGTTAAAATAAATATCAACGCCGCAGATAATAGTGAAGATAACAATAATATATATCTCAATGATGATGTTACGCCATAAAAATGTAGGCCATTCGAATTTTTAATAAATATTCAACGTAAGATAAAAAATTACCCACGAATTATTTCTTTGTTTATCCATTCTAATTGTTGCGTGCGACTCGCGTCGCGACTTGCGAGTCCATTTTACTAGCGCAAAAGCATTACAATCGTTTTATTCGAAAATAAAAGTACAAAAGATTATACGACAGATAATGTCTGTGGAAGCTCCGTGAGTGTATATCCACCATTTGGTACATTCTCAACTTACTTAAAACGGTATAACAATAGCGTCGATATCTGTGAAATAATTGTAGTAACTGTAGTAATTGTCAACTATTACAGTTACTATAGTAACTATAGTCGCTACAGTTGACCTCACAGATGACACTTCCATCGCTGTATGTTTCAATGGGGCAAGCTGCTCTGCCGTTGGTTGAGTGTTTCCTCTATTCCTGCACATTTATTCCCTCTTCAGATTTTGTTGCTCGGAAGTATATATGTCGTTTTTACGGCCGCGAGGCCTGTACTAGGCGCTTGGCCTGCGCTATCTGTCCTTACAGTTAAGAAAGTTGCGAGCTTTACTAGAGGCAGGGAAGTACGTCGCTTTAGGAGAAGAAAATATATATAGAAAAACGGGGAAAAACGCGCGGCTCAGCGAGAAAATATTTTCGTAAGCGCGTGACTCGTTATTGACACCGTGTCTAGACGAATGCTGGCAATCGACCAGAGAAAGACCCTCGTTCGTCGTGCTATTACGCATGCACCATCGTCGTTTTGCGTCGCGAGTCCGCGTAACTCGCGTACCCATCCAACTGCCCACTCGATCGAACCTCGTAAGTGTCTGGCTCATTCGATAAGTGCGAGATAATCTCTCACGCGTTTCCTTTTGCGTCGCTTGTTCGTACGATTCTCGTATTGTGAACCTGCCCACTTGAACGGGAGAGATATTAATATCAGATAGATAGAGTTCAAAACGGATACGCAATCGAGATGCAGTACCGCAAGTTTTATTAGACGTAAAGGATATAGGGGGAGAATGATAGATAATGCAAAGGAACTAAGTGGGTTTCTTTATTACTGATTTATGTTCAACGGTTGTCGAGAACAACCTTTACGATTGCGACGACGATGCGTTATTTTCACATAAAACGATTCAGAGAAGCATGAATCGTAACGTTCTCTGTTTTGATCGTATATATCTTCTTCCGACGATTTAGTCACAACGAACATTTTATAATAATAGTAGTTTACGATAAACTTTCCAATTTCAAAAATTTCTTTTACAATGCATACATATATGATGTGGAACTATTTTTACCGCGGTCATCGTTCCCATGAAAAGCATTGGCACCAAATTTGTAAAATATATATCATAGTGTTAATTGTAATAACGTCGATATCCCTGGCTGTTTTTGATTTTGAGAAATATCGCGAATTTCATTATTCACGTGAGAAACAAAATTATGAAGCATGTTACATTCACACGATGTGGTAATATTTTGCGCTATTGCTAATACGTGTAACGCCACAATTTCTTTCTTCGATGTCGTAGAGTCTCCAACATTTGATAGTTCATAACTTCATAGCCATCGAATACAAAACCGACCATTGCAGTTGTTCGTCGAATCTAGTGTCGCGTTGGTTCATATGTACCGCCTAATGTTCCTGAAAGAATGGTTTGTATTAACTAAACATTTTCTCGCAACATATAGAAGAACGACATAATGAGACAAACGTTACCCATACGCGTTAACTTTATGAAAAATATATCCATTTCCGCTCTGTATTGATATGTCCGTACGTTAACAACCAACAACAATAATACCGATATGGCCGGTATGTCGTACTTGTAGCTGTTTATTATTCGAAACAAACGATTCGCATTACTCGAAAAATCATTTTTAATCGCTCGATGCACTTTAATTTCTTCTCTTTCCTTAGCTACTTCTTCTTCTTCTTTTTCAACTTCTTCATTGTCATCTTTCGCGATATCCTTTTACGCAATATCCTTTTTCCTCTCCTTCCCTCCGTCAATATCCATCACTTGGAAAGTTGGAGGAATGGCCACATTCAATCTATCATTTACATCTTGCGTGCAAACGAACAAACACAACGATCAGGAAGAAAAGACCCGGTTAGGCGATGTAGAAAATGCAGTATCGCAAGGGTGTTAAGACGCTCATAACGAACAATAAAGTTCAACAGAAACTTTTTCGTGAAATCTGCCAACTCTATGTGTGGAACAACACGCCAGCTTAACGTGTAACAACTTAGCCACTCTTGCGCGTCATCGATTGTATTTTTCATATAGTTGATATACTACAATAAACGTAATATCGGTTATTGGCGCTGTTCGAATCGTGCAGCCAATGGTAGTATTAGGTGAACAACTTTACTCCCGCCGTTTCCCTATACATGGCTTTAGTGGAACTTAGTGGTCAAAG
>NW_014557769.1:0-23534 GCF_001313825.1 Dinoponera quadriceps | reverse complement strand
ATTTGTTTGCCAGAAGTCATCGGAGAAATTCGAGAAAAGCAGAAGAACAAGCGAATCATTCTTCATCATGACAATGCGAGCTCTCACACATCGTGTCAAACAAAGGAATTTTTGACCGGCCAAAACATCGAATTGGTGGGTCATCCGCCGTACAGCCCTGATTTGGCACCCAATGACATTTTTTTGTTCCCGCACAAAAATAAATTAATGTGGCCAACGATTTTCGACACCCGAAGAAGCGGTTGATGCATTCAACGCGCATGTTTTGCAGTTACCTCAATCGGAGTGGAAATAGTGCTTCGAAAATTGATTCAAACGCATGCAAAAGTGTATTGATCATCATGGAGAATATTTTGAAAAACAATAAAACCAATTTCGATCATAAATATTTGTTTTTTCATTATTGGGCCAGAAATATAAGTAGCAACCCTTATATGTGATCGGTATACACAATCAGAACACAAACGGCACCACAGTGCTGTCGCCGGCCTTTGCGCGATGTTTTGCGTACGACACCAATGTGGTGTCGCCGGCCTTTGCGCGATAGTTTTCGCACGACACCAACATGGTGTCGCCAGAGTGTCACCATAGTGTTAATATACCGATTGGATCCGCGAATAAAGAAATTTTTGACCGCGAATACAGGAACTGTGTCGCAATTTTTTTAACCCGCGAATAGTGAAAACGCGAATAAGGAAACCTTGAATAAGGAGCTTTCACTGTATTGGAAATGGGAGAAATTCTACTGAAATTGTTCAACTGATTGGCATACGGTTATATGGCAAACTGACAGTATACATCTCGTATTTACTTATCAGATGTCCGTGTTAGAAAATTACGTTTCACACATAAAACTTTTTTGTTAATATCATTTTAATAAAAAATGAGCTACAACAAAGACCTTCTGAATGTTACTGAGAAAGATATCCTCTATTATATATGTTAAAATCAAAGTCATTCGGGAAGTCTCCCTTTAAAAGAAATTTTATCAAAGATTGGTTTATTCAATTCTGGATCGTAATTATTTCCGCGTCTCGTCACATTGTAACTTCCTGGCGTGTTTCCGGTCGGTAGCGATGGCGCGAAAACGGTTGAAACGCAAAGTGTACAATGGGTGCGAATTAGTAATAGAAGAACCAGCCCGAAGGGTCTAAACATTTACATTCATAGAAAAAAAGTCATGTTGTACATAGGGTGGGATCAAATCAGTGTAGTGTATTATGAACTGCTGCAACCGAGTCAAACCATCAATGCTGCTAACGACAATTAATCAATTTAAATCGAGCACTCAAAGAAAAAACACCCGCAATATCCTACAAACATGAAAAAATTATTCCTCTCCTCATGATAATACTAGTCCACATGTTGCAACACCAGTGAAGGAAATCTTGGAAGCATTTAGAAGGGATGTCTTACCCCACCCGCTCTATTCACCAGACGTTGCTCCTTCAGATTACTATTTGTTTCGTTCGATGCAGCATGGTCTTACTGAGCTTCGCTTCAGTTTTTTCGAATAGAAGATATCAACAAATGGATCGATGACTGGATTACCTCGAAAGAATCTGAATTTTTGCACCGCGGAATCCATGTGTTATCCAAAATGTGGGAAAAGGTTGTAACTTCCGAAGGACAATACTTTGAATAAAATATAATGTACCGTTCCTTAGAAATAAACATGTGTTTTTGTAGCAAAACAGCGAGAATTAATGCAAGCGCATAAGATCTATCCATTTATCATTTCCAGTTACAGTTTGATACGAAAACTGCTTCTTCTTGTAACAAGAAAGCAAATAGGTTAACTATTGGGAATAGCCAATTCAGACAATTCGTGTGGAACAATTTGTCTTTTCTTTTAGTCTTTCCTAATGCGAATAAAAGATCAGAAATTGTTGATTTTCCAACATTTAATACTTTAGCTAGCGTATAATGGCAGTTTTCATATCAACGAAGAAAGTGTCATGTACGAGGGCGGTTCAATAAGTACCCGTGTTAGAAATGAAGACACCATTTCTTCAAAAAATTTTTTTAAATTTTTCAACATAGTCCCCTTTTAGAAAGATACACTTCTCCCAACGTTCCTGCCATTTTTTTAACCTCTCCAAAAAATAGGATTTGTCGAACTCTCCAAAATACGCCTCTGTCTCGGCGATGACTTCCTCGTTTGAGCTAAATTTTTTTCCCGCGAGCCATTTCTTCATGTTAGGGAACAAGAAAAAGTCGCAGGGAACCAGATCGGGTGAATACGGGGGGTGCGGCAGCAATTTATAACGCAATTCATGCAGTTTGGCGCATCCGCTTGTTGTCCACCGTGAGCAATCGCGGCACCCATCGGGCCGACAAATTTTTCATCGCCAACTTATCATGTAAAATATTAATTGCCGTTCCGGTCGACACACCTACGGCCTTTGCTATTTCGCGCACTTTCGTTCGTCGATCAGCGAGAATCATGTCGTGGACTTTTTGAATGATTTCCTCGGTAACCACGTCTGCCGGGCGTCCTGGTCACTCCTCATCAAAAACGGATGTTCGCCCACGTTTAAATTCGTTGAACCAATATCTAACTGTGGTCATAGATGGCGAAGTGTCCCCATAAACAGCATCCAACTTTGCTTTTATCTCCTCGCATTTTTTCCCATCCAAAATCAAAAAGCGAATTACCGAACGATACTGCTCTTTTTCCATCTTAGTGAAAATCACAAAACACGTCTTACTCGAATGGCTGCCAAATCCAAACTAACCTATCAATCAGTCTGCAATTTGTTTTGCCGTCGTTTGATAGATCACAGCACACGATGATAACACCAACTTCCCTCAAAAACGACCTCTGTCGTCTAACATGGGTACTTATTGAACCGCCCTCGTATGTTTCAAAAACAAAAGAAGAAGCACAACAAATTTAATGTGTAAGTCTTGTGGAGTCGCGTTACACCTCGGAGATTGTTTTGCTTCATATCATCTAAAAGAAAAATACTAAGTACCCAATAAAATATTAATAAATAAATAAATATATAATACAAAAAAATGTTACATTCATTTACATATATTCTAGAAAATTCATGAAAATAGCGGGACAGGATTGAAAACTATTGAGGACTGACGATTTATAATCTCCCGAAAACCTCGAAAAACCACCGGCGACAAGCGAAATGATCAGTCTTACCGGCTCCAAACAAAAAAATCCCGATTAGACATGCGGACGGCACAGTGTTAAAAGAATTCGGTGTTGCTGTAATTGTGTGTCGGCATCCTTTGAGTACTGCTGACACGTACTGAGGCGGCTTTTATAAAAGGTGTAGCTGAATGGACTAAAAGCAAAGCAAAATAAACCTTACCCCACTATGCTATGGTGTTTTGTTGTTTAACTTGTCATTCGTTACAATAATTTTGATTGAATAACACTTGTCTCTTCTGCTTTGTTCCCAATTTATAATGTCAAGTAAAAGAATAGAATAGAAAAAATAGTTCCGTTGCAAAAAAAAGTAGTGTTGTCACTTAAAGTAAAAATAGAAATGCTTAACCGTTTACGCCTTGGCGAGTCGTTTGCATCCATATCACGCTCTTTCAACGTAAATGAATCAACTGTACGATTCATCAAAAAATCCGAAAATAAGGAATTCTATAGCTTCAACCTCACTATCAGCAAAAATTGTTCGTGATCCAGCAATTTAAAAAATGGAAACTGCGTTATCATTATGGATTGAAGACTGTAACCAGAAAAGAATGCCTCTAAGTGGTCCTTTGATCCGCGACATGGCAAAGCGTCTTTACCCACATTTTTAAAAACCTGGTAATGAATGTACAGATAGAGAATTTCATGCATCGGAAGGGTGGTTCAATAAATTCAAGGTGCGATAATCATTGCATAGCATTAAAGTTGTTGGAAAAGCTGCATCTGCAGACACCGCCGCAGCAGAAAAATATCCAGAAGAATTTTCAAACTTAATTGCTGATGACCTCACTATCAGCAAAAATTGTTCGTGATCCAGCAATTTAAAAAATGGAAACTGCGTTATCATTATGGATTGAAGACTGTAACCAGAAAAGAATGCCTCTAAGTGGTCCTTTGATCCGCGACATGGCAAAGCGTGGATACAAGCCTGAACAAGTGTTTAATGCTGACGAAACCGGCCTATTTTGGAAAAGTATGGCAAACAAAACTTTCATATCCAAAAGTGAGAAGTCCACCCCTGGTTTTAAGGCAGCAATAGATAGGATAACACTGCTACTCTGTTGTAACGCATCTTTAACTTGAAAAATCTGAGTGAAGGCTTACGGATGGCAAATGAGCTAAGTGATTTTTTATAATGAAAATTGATCCGTCTATGAAAAGAAGTCTCATTTTTAAAAGGCAAATTATGAATGCCACAGCTGAATATCAATCTGAATTGAAAAACCTTTTAAAAGCGGCGAAACAAAAAAAAATTACTAAGTTCTTTAAACCCTTGCCTAAGCCTGACAATAATTATTAATAAATATAGTTAAAAATCATTTATTAAATTTATTTTATTCTGATATTTTTTTTTTTATTTTGGAACCATGGAACGTACCCCCTATAATCCTATACAAATTACCATTCCATATCCACGGTTTCTGTATTCGCGGCAAATTTATGGAACATATCCCCCGCGAATAAGGAACTTTTACTGTATGCATTCGCACGAAATTATCAATATGACATATAATTTTATAACAATTTTATATGATGTAAAGGTATAGGTGACCACGGGGAAGGGACTCCGCTGATTGATTTAACCTAAACCCACCCTCTTCTCATGAGTAAAAATTGAAACTTTAAGTAAGTTTGAAATTCTGTAAAGAAATAACAAATTTCTATCCGATGAAGAAATAAAGTAGTGTAGCTTTGAGTATAACCTTTACTGACGAGGTGATGGTAGATTTTGATTAGGTTAAGCCAACCAATATGAAGGGACGGAGCCGCTCGCCCATGGTCATCTGTACATCATCATTTTTACAACAAAGTATATCCTCCAGGATTAGGAATGTGTGTCATATTTTACAAACTTACTTTGTTTATAACTTTTTAGTAAACAATGAATGATGGCTACAACCTTCTGAAGGTTACTCAGGAAGATGTTTTCCATCATATGTGTCAAGGTTAAGGTCATTGAAAGAGTTTCTCTTAATGGGAAATTTTAGCGTATCTTTATTTAATCTGCCTTTATTCTTGTGCCATCAACACTCTCCCGAACCGCCGATTTTCCAAATAAAGTCGTGTTCGGCCGCCCCCGGGTACAACTAGTGGTAGCGGTGAGACGGGTATTGCTTTATTCGAAGTGAGAATCTGTGAACAGAAAAAATAAATAGCAGATTAGGAAGTGTGGTATATGCAAAAATTATGCGTGAGTTACTCACGATGTTCCATTATTTCATCCCGCGAAATTACACGGAAAACCCGAGATGAAGTGTTGAAACCTGAAAGGGACAGCGGAATAGCTTAAAGACGTCGAATCGGCGATATCGAAGACAGCGACGAATCAATTACCAGCTTCCCTACTTGTACACGAAATAGCAGCGGATAATCGACGGTGCGGACGAAATTACGAGCACAGTCTAGCTGACTTACCTCAACATTGAGCGACTTAGCGGCTGCCAACCAACTGTGCAACAAGGACCACAAACGACAACAAGCAACATGTGTTTCGCACTATTAATATAAGTCGATCAAATTCTTAATTCCACAATTGAGCGAACTAACTCGTATATGAAGGTCAGGGAGAAATAATCCCCCGCGAGTCCATAAAAAATACGATCTGGTTACATAATAAACCCGTTACTAACATCATTCGTCGTTTGTACAAAAGACCGGATCATTTCTGCCACGTAGTCAACGAACGCGACACGCGACATCAACGAACGCGTGAGTAAAATATTAGAGTACTTCAGCGACAGCACTGGTAAAACAAAATCCTAGGTACATGTGATAGCGGACGGCGAATTCTCTTTTGGAGAAATGAACGCAAATTTGATACCACCAGCCTAACCTAGTGAAGCTTACGATAATATACGAATTAGATAACACGACTGATTACCTTTTGACAATAGTTTAAGCAATGTGTTCCAAAGAGAAGATCTCTTACTAACGTTTTACGATAACAGCGTTTTCGACCTGACGGAAGTAGCGCGCGTAAATAACCGTGGCAACCGAATTGATACGATTCCAAATGTGACCAACAACGAGATTGAAAAGGAAATCTCTCATTTATGCGGTGTCCAAATCTAAAATGGAACCCCATAACAAAACGGACGACTCACTGCCAGGGCCCTGAAGACCCGGAACAATGCCTCCTCTCTAACGATCAATTATTATCACGCGTACCAAAATTTCAAGAAACTGTAAAGCTAACCAGGCGCGTCTCGTTAATTCGCCTAGTCCGAGCGACCCATTCAAGTTTATAACAAAGTCTTGCTTACTACCTACACCACCTACACGCAATTAATTCAAAGGAACGAGCTATGCGATTTAGGGAAGTAAGAGATCAAATTCCAATTTTTGATGGCTCCAATGAAGGAAACTAACTGAATAGCCTGCAAGTACATGTTCAAGTTAATAAATTGAGAGAACGAACCGGCATTGATAAGAGTCGTGTTTTACATTAATAAAGGGATCCATGTTAATTGAACTCAAGAATTGAGAGAAATTACTACTTTCTGAGACTTCAAGACGATATTAAAAAATTGCTACGTAAAAAGAAAATCTATTACACGATTACAGAGAGAATTTAATCCCTTAAGGCAAAAACCCAATGAGGATTTAAACTTGATGCATCTGGAATAGAGTCGAGCAGCTAACAATTGAATTATTTGAGGCAAATATAGAAGAAACATTACAACATTACAACAACATACAAAGGCAAATCAATAAGTGCCCGTGTTTGAAGGCAAGCTACGTTGTCGATGCAATTTGACAATACTATCGTGTACTACCATTTTCAAACGACGCTATATAAAACTTCAGAGTGATTCATGCGATAGTTTTGATTTGACAGCTTTTTGTAGTGACTGTGTTTGATACTTTTCAATGGAAAATGGAACAGATAATGGAAAAAGAGCAATACGATCCGTAACTCGCTTTTTATTTTTGGATGGAAAAACATGCGAAGAAATAAAAACAAAATTGGATGCCGTCTATGGGAATCCTTCACCACCTTTGACAACCGTCAGATATTGGTTCAACGAATTCAAACGTGATAGTTCATCTGTTTTTGATGAGGAAAGCCCAGGCCGCTCGGCAGACATGGCTATTGAGGAAATCATTAAGAAGGTCCACGACATGATTCTCGCTGATCGCCGAACGAAAGTGCGTGATGTAGCAGAAGCCGTAGTAGACGTGTTGTACGGAACGGCATTCAATATTTTGCATGATAACATGGGAATGAAAATGCTGTCAGCCCGATGGGTGCCACGATTGTTCATGATGGACAACAAACGGAGGCGGCTTTCAATTTCAAAGCAGTGTTTGGATCTGTTTAAGCCGAATTTGCAGGAATTTTTGCGTCGAGTTGTAACCGTTGATGAAATCTAGATGCATCACTACATACCGGAGATCAAGGAACAGTCAAAACAGTGGACTTCACCAGGCGAACGTGCTCCAAAGAAGGCCAAGACGGTCCCATCTATCGGAAAGATGATGGCTACTGGTTTTTGGGATGCGCATTGGCGTGATTTTCGTCAACTATTTGGAGAAGGGAGAAACTATCATGGGCAGTATTATACTGATTTATTGGGGCGATTTGATGTTAAATTGAAGAATAAACGGCCACATTTAGCAAAAAAGTATTGTTCCGCCACGACAATGCATTAGCTTACTCCTTCACAGTCGCCACAGCCAAATTGCTCGAATTGCGCTACGAATTGCTGCCGCATACACCGTACTCTCCGAATTTCGTCCTTTGCGACTTCTTCCTGTTTTCAAACTTGAAAAAATAGCTCGGTGGAAAGAGATTCACGTCGAATAAAAAGGTCATCGCCGAAACAGTGACTTATTTTGCAGAATTCGCCAAATTGTATTTTTTAAAAGGGTTAAAAATTAGCAGGGGTGTTGGGAAAAATGTGTCCTTCTTAAAGGGGATTACGTCAAAAAGTAAAAAAAAATTTTGTGAAAAACTAGTCTTCATTATTAACACGGGTACTTATTGATTTACTCTCGTATATCCTTGTACAGAAACTTGGTATTCATCATTTTTTGAAGTCATAAGCTCTCATTAACTCGGATTGAACGAGAAGCTACAAACAATGGTGCGATCGCGCGTGCTCGCGACACCAATAGAAGCAATCGTAGGTTCAACGGGAGTAGAGTTTATAAACATCATTATGGGCTAATCATTATTATAGTTGCGATTTCAGGTCAGTATCGTGAAGTTGACTACTTACACTTTAAAGTCAACGACAAGGTATTTATCCGCCGAGGTATCAAAAATGTGCAAAAATCCGTTATCACGAGCAAGATTGCCGTATTCGTCGATACGCGAACCAATTGCCACTTCAGAGACCGGAAAGCTCCTCATACATAAATGTAACCGATAAATATTTTCCGCACTGCAAATGAATTAGACATACACGAGAGGAATGTCGGAAACTACACAAAGAGCTGATCGAGAAGTCGAAGACTATTGCAAAACGCCGCGGGAATGTGTGAAATATAAATTCTGCTAAAGGCAAAAGAAGCATGATTAATCGAAAAAATGCGGCTAACGACGAAGCAACTGAATCAAAACGCTTCAAAGCGCCTGACGCGACGCGAAGCGCCCGCGAGATTCAAGTAATCAAATTAGAAGGGTAAGCTGTATATGGAATTAGAGCTAATATCATGTCGTCAAGACTGAAATTTGTAGAAAAAAAGGCAAAGTTGGTTGATAACTTACAAATATAAGGAATTATTTTATTCATCAAAATATGCACCCATATTGTCTATACACTTTTGCCATTTAAGCGGCAGGTTGTTCAGGCTGGTGGTATAAAACCCTAGCGGACGAGAGTCAATGAATTCCTTGAAAGCCAGTTTTACAGCATTGTAGGAATTAAATTGTTTTCCTATTAAAAAGTTGTTCAAATTGCGGAAGAAGTGGTAGTCAGTAGGGGCTAGGTCTGGTGAGTATGGAGGATGATGAAAAAGTTCCAACTCCAATTCCTGTAGTTTTGCCAAAGCCATTTGTGCAGTATGTGGTCTAGCGTTATCATGCAATAAGATAGGAATCGATCTGTTGACCAATCTAGGCTGTTTTTCTTTAAGTTTTTGCATCATTTCGTTCAGTTGGTTGCAATATATTTCTGCTGTGATCGATGAGCCAGGTTTCATGAAATCATAATGGATCACACCTGCGCTAGACAACCAAACACTCACCATCAGCTTTTTTTCATGAATATTGCGCTTTGGAGTGTATTTTGGTGATTCATCCTTGTCCAACCACTGTGCTGAACGTTTGCGATTGCCATATTGGATTCATTTCTCATCACAAGTGACAATTCGATTAAAAAATGGATTAGATTTGTGGTGAGAAAGCAACATCAATCAAGCTTCCAAACGCTTTTGTTTCTATTTTTCATTCAGTTCATGTGAAACCCACTATCCAACTTTTTCACTTTACCGATTTGAGCTAAGTGAGTTAATATTGTTTGTTCGCTAACACCAAACTTCGACGATAATTCATATTCAATTCAGGCACTCTGAGATGGGTCAGACTCAACGGTGACCTTTAGTTTGTCATTATTGCCCTTTGATTCTAGGCGACCGCGTGGCTCATTTGTGAGATCAAAGTTATTTGTATGAAATTTGGCGAACCAATTTGATACTGTCTGCTGCGTAGTAACACTAGAGCCAAATACACTATTAATGTTTCGCGCGATGCCGTAGTTCCACATAAGAACTCATACTTCATAATAGTGCGAATTTCCGATCGTTCCATTATCAACAAAATTAATTTTTAAAAAAAGGTTTTAATATTTTTTAGAGTTTAATGATTTCTTTAAACAGGCGAAATGTGTAACTTTCCAACAAAAAAACAGAACGGTAATATATTAGGTTGGGAAAAAGAAATCCAATATTTTTTCGCTAGATGACTGTAGTGATCGATATCTCGTAAAGTATCGATCAATCAATTTCAGATTTTTGCTTGTTTGAAAGGTGACATTTTGAACTAAAAAAATTCTTTTGTTGTTTTTTGTTTGGTCCACTCAGTTGTGAGTTACAGGGTGTTAAAAATGGAAGTCAACAAAGAGAAAATTCGGTATATTTTACAGTTTTTCTTTGATAAAGGCGAAAATGCAAGCCAGGCGGCTGTAATTATGAATGGTGTTTATGGTGCCGATACTGTAAAAGCCAATTACGTGCAATTTTGGTTTCGTTGATTCCTTTCAGGTATTTTTGATGTTAAAGATGCACCTCGCACAGGTAGGCCCGTAGTCGAGAATATCGATAAAATCACAGAAATAATCGACCGGCATGTTAGCAGTCGTAGCATCGCCCAGGAGCTAAAGATCGACCATAAAACACTTTTAAACCATTTGCGCAAAACTATATTCAAAAAGAAGCTCGATGTTTGGATGTCACACCAATAACACAAAGAAACATGATGGATCGAATTTCCATCTGCGAAGCCTTGGCCAAACGGAATGAAGTCGACCAATTTCTTAAACGGATGGTGACTGGGGAGAAATGGGTCACATACGACAACATTGTGCGAAAACGATCGTGGTCAAAGCGCGGTGAAGCAGCTCAAACAGTGGCCAAACCAACGGCCAGCAAGGTTTGCTGTGCATTTGGTGGGACTGGAAAGGAATCATTTATTATGAGTTGTTTCCATGTGGCCAAACACTAAATTCGAATCTCTACTGTCAACAACTGAACCGTTTGAAGCTAGCGATTGACCAGAAATGGCCAGAATTGGCCAACAGGAGAGGTGTTGTATTCCATCAGGACAACGCCAGGCCACATGTCTATAGTGACTCACCAGAAACTCCGGGAGCTTGGTTGGGAAGTTTGGATGCATCTATCATATAGTCCGGCACTAAGCGATTACCATGTTTTTCTTGCATTGCAAAACTTCCTTAGTGATAAAAAATTGGCATCAAGAGAAGATTGTGAAAATCGATTACTAGAGTTTTTCGCCAATAGGGACCATGGCTTCTACGAGAGAGGCATTATGAAGCTACCTTTAAAATGGCAACAAATTATAAAACAAAACGGTGCATATTTTATCCAAATCGGACGACCTGAAACATGTTAAATAAAGTCTTGAAGTTCACGTAAAAATAATGGATTTCTTTTTCCCCAGCCTAATATTAAGCCAATGTCATATATTAAGCTGTTACAGTTGGCAATATTATTAACTACAAATTTCATCCTTGCCAATCTAATACATATACTTACAGTTATTATTAATTGGGCACATATATTTACATTTTAGCACTAAAAAGAAACTTTTTGGTTAAGCTGAATTTTCCAGAAATGAGGCAGTGATACACTGGCGAGAGACGTCCCACATCCCGCCGATGCTAAACATACGTAACATATCCGAATAGTCAAGCAAAGCTCTGTGAAATTTAAATGGCTTCGGAAAGTGAAGTGGGCCAAATAGGCCGAGCGATATTTAAGGCGCGTAAAAGCAAGCCTCCGTCACATGGTTCAATACAGCTGGAGACAGTGAATGTACTTTGGGCATTTATATTATATTCGTCCTTATGCGTAAAAAGACTTTATCGCTGTCATTCTTTACGCGATGCCGTTTGCGAAAATAAACACTTGAAATATTTGATACTCTTGACAAAGAATGCCCCCCCCCCCTCCCCCGCAATACACCAGGGTCTGTCGAAAATTCTGGAACGGCCAATTATTGAAAAATATAATTTTAAAAAATGTTTTCAATAAAAGTTGTAGGGTTTAAAAAAGCTATCAGACTATTGATAATTGATTGAATATTGATAATTGTTTGGCCTTAGAATGACTTTAAAAAACGTAATTAAGTTAACATAAAAATCTTGAACGAAACCCTTTATTTCTTGTTATATATTTTTATAGATGACGTTGAGACGTTTCCAAAACACTGGTTACAAACTTTTTTTCATAAGAACTTTCTTGAATGTTTCAATACCGCTGGCACTTAGCATTATCCATGTGCCTCGTGGAGGTTACATGATCGGATTTACACTTCTTGTGTGTGTGTGTGTGTGTGTGGCGTGCACGTGTCTACCATCGTGGACGTAATCTCGTATCTAACGATTTGGGCCTAACGATTTGGGATTTTTGGCATCACTCACGCGCACACATTTGCGCCCACGTATGCTACGCAGAACTGACGCAGCTTCAGAAAATTTGCTAAATTATAAATATCCATCTGTGAATATAATTTGTCCTACACTAACATTATTCATTTTTCATTTAGTACGACCCGTATAAAATGCATTTGGTACAGAAGCTGTCCGAAGACGACTTTGACAGGAGAAATGAATTCTGCGATACGATAGTGACACGATTTCATGATAATAACTAATTTTTTATTTGAATTTGTTTCTCCGATCAAGCTACCTTTGAATTAAAAGGATCAGTTTATTGACGTAATTTGAGATACTGGACTGGTGAAAATCCTTATTAAAGGAGAGACTGTCACACGTAATATCCCCAGAAGATAAATGTTTGGGACGGGATATTCTCTAATTCTGTCATAGGGCTATTTTTTCTCGACGGGAATTTGACAGCAGAAATTTAATTAAATTTGTTTAACGACACGATTTTTTCGGATAGACCCCCGTTTAGCTGAGATTTGGCTCGCCGGAGCCCAGGGTTTAGAAGGAGAGGTGAGGGTATTGAGAGAGAGAGAGAGAGAGACGTCCTTATTATTCTATTCAGTTATTTATAGTCCATATACAAGTGTATTTGCTGGCGGGGTTATGTACACGGATCGGATAGGCGAAGGAGACGGCGGTCTTCGTGCTACGGAGCGTTCCGGTGCTCCTCGGTCCCGCGGCCGTATCCACGCCTGGTCAATGCGTCGACAACATCGCGGGTGCTCTCCCTTAGAGCCCGGTTGCCCTTAGAGCCCGGTTGCCGGGAAGCTCCTCCGTAGGTGCTCCCGCTGCTGCGGTCGGATCGGTCGTTCGGGTTGACCGGCGACGATCTCCCGATCTGTTCTGAAGTCTAGGCGATGGTGTCGGCCCGACGGCGTGTCTCTCCGTTGAAAGACGGGTTCGGCGCTCTCCTGTAGCCGAGGCAGAGATTTACCCCTGGCGCCGCCTGGCGGTGGTGCCGTGTTTCAACCCTTCGTGGGGTAGTGGTGCGACCACAACTTCCTGGGTTCACCGTGAGAAGGGCAGGTGTACGGTGGAGGCGAGCACCGATACCGGCTGCCCTGGCCTTGTCGGTGGGGCAAGTCGACGCCTGCCCGACATTCTCCGTATGGCTTGCTCGCCTGAGCGCGGCGGAGAATGACTGTGCACTCGATGCTCGGTGTGGGCTTGATATAACGCTAGCCCCCATCTCGCCGGCGAGTGAGTGGGGTCGAGCGTGCGCCACCTAGCGGCGCTTCAGTGGTACTACTTTAGTAACATGTTTGTTCTCGAGAGAATGGAGCTGCCTCTACGCCGCCTAGCGGCGTCCTGGCAGCATTGCTCTCGGGTGGTCGGGGAGCGTCAGGGCACGGTGTCATGCACCCTTCGGGGTAGCTGTAACGAAGGCCCTCGTGCGCTTTGTTACATTTGTTGCATAACCAAGTGGTACTAACTATCCGAAACATCGTTGGAGATGCTTTTGAACATGTTTGGTTTTAACAAGTTAGAGTTCTTCCTTATTTCGGTTTAAATGTTTGTCATTTTCTACATGAAACTTTTGTTGGTCGATGGATTTGTAAGAGAGGTACGATTGAACAGCCGCTAAGATCTGGTCTAAGTCTGTTAGACTTTATCTACTAGGGACATTTAAAAAGTATAATGCATGAAACAAAACTTAGAAACATAGACGATCCAAAAGAAAAAAAGATTAAATGTTTCAGATTTCATTATACCAGAATTTTTGAGAAATGTTTAAATACATTTTATGTTCTCTTGGGACACTATCCAACAGCACAAGGCCATCAGTTTGAACATTTATTAGAATTATAAACACACCCACTACTCTTGATAGACATAGACGCATGCATGCACACCACACACATACACACACACACACTTAGCAGCAAAAAGGGTTTCTTCTTCTGCTAGTACTATACCTGTGTCCAGGCGTAAGGTGACCTCTCTCACACGCCTGCAGTACGTATGTTGATTATACACAAGAATATGGGACCTATAGCTTAACGCCGGTTTCGAACGGCATTGTTTTTTGGAGAAGGTGTACTAGACAAGGATATTCTCGGTGGTTTTCCATTGACTTCCGAGAGGAAACACGAGCGTAAATATTTTAGCTTCTACTGGTATCTAATCCGGAATCGCTGATATAGACCACTGCGTTGTCTGTTATGCTACGCTCGTGCAACAACTCGCGAAAATGTGATTGAATGTATTAAAAATGCTTGCAGAGATATCGCACAAATACTATTACTTTTTCAGGAATCATTTAAAAACCGGATCAGAAAATACACTAAAGTTGAAAGTCATCACTTTGAACATTCAATGACGTAATTTCATATTTTTAAATTGTTTCATTTTTCTTAAATGTAATTTTTCATCAAACTGAGCTAACTCTGTGCGTGTGAAAATTTGTGCATGCGTTTGGCCTCATTTTCACCGATTGCACCATTTAAAATAATTAGAAAAAATATTTAAGATAACAGTTACTTTGCTTTTAGTGTTCAATCATAATATCTGATAAAAATTAGGGGTTCCCTTAAAAAAAAACAAAGTTTGTTGATCTCATTTTGACCAACAATATTGCCATCTTGCTGCCCTCGAAACAAACAAATTTTATCTAAAACAATTTTTTCGTTGGATGCACATTTCTCGAGATATTTGAGTCCTCAAGTTAAATGCCTCACTTTGTATATATTAATAATATAAATATATAATCATACAGACATATATTTATAAATATACTATATGCAATAACGATATACAATACAATACATATGCATAACAAATTTACAGAATATATCAGAGCTTATACATAATTTCTTTATAGATGAATAAGATGCAATGTAAATTATGTTATTAATTATTTATAGAGTATACGACTCGCTTTGTCAGCTTACAGTGCGTCATGGATCGGCAAGTCGCCAAAAATGAAAAGCGATATTTTCATAATGCTACAAAGGAGTCAAAAACCACTTTTAATATCCATGGGTGACTTATTACCTGCTCTCACGTTAGAATATTACGTAAACGTAAGACAAATTTTAATAAGGAAAAGACATATTTGTGTTTTAGTACTCAATGTTTCAAAACTTTTATATTGTTTTTACAGTTCTTAACCACAGTCTTATCATATTTCATGACGATGAGAGCCGCGATCAGCACGTAAATCATTATGTAACTATTATATAATTATTTAGTATTGAACAAATGCCTCTTGTATTAAAAATGGTGTAATCTGATTATATTATTTATAGAGAAATGGATAAATGTATGTAAATATTATAAACGTTGTATTTGTACTTTAACGTTGTACTTTGTTGTTTTACTTCTTATTGCCAGGCCCATCTACGTATATGCAAAGACTGCCAGGGCCGATACAGCGATGTAAACTCATGGAGGCAAGGTATCAGCCCGTGACAGTTCTCGCATACGTACCGCGGGCCGAAAGATCAGCCCGCTGGCAGCCAAAGGATTAAGCTTTGGCTACATTGACGTATTTTATAATAATTATTAGCGTAACACGGTAATTTTCAGGCGGTTGGTTAGGAAAGGGAATAAAAGTAGAAAGGAAGGGATTGTTTGTAAGAAAGATGAGAGGGTGGTAAAAGGTTGAAGGAAGTAAGAGATGGAGTAATTAAGAGTATAATGATAGATGTCGAGAATAAGAAAATAGAAGAAGAAGCCTGACAGAGGACGGAGTGGAAACTTAGAGATTAAGTAAGGAAGAAAAAGAAAGATAGGATAGAATAAGAGGAGATGCTATAAGAAGAAAAGAAAGAAATGAGGAGGGAAAAGTAAAAGGGGCAAGGAAAAAAGATGGGAATCTCGATGAATAAAAGAAAAGAGCAAAGTATTAGAAATTAGGTATTAGAGAAAAAAAAACGAGATACAAAGGAGAATAAGTAAACAAAAATAGAAGATTTGAAATAAGATAAATAATTATAGCCTTCCTATAACCGACCTCTTGAAATAGATAAATAATTATATCTATTAGGATAGAGTGGTGACAAAATAAATGAAGTAGCTAGAGAGATAAGACAAGGAGGATAGAAAAAGAGAATAGATATAGAAAACAAGGAGGGATAATAGAGAAATATTAATTATAGAATGAAAATGAGGACAAAAAAGATGTAGAAGTACAGGGAAAATATCTGCGGAAAAGGAGAAAATAAGAATTAAAGGATTCCAGGATAAGAGATAAGGAAAAAATGATATTTTGAACAAGTAACAAAAAATAAGTAATAAAAGACAAAGATCCCCTGTCACGTCGTACTATGTGTTTGATTGTTGTTAATTTGTCCTTTTCGAGGTCAGAGGATTTAATCAATTTATCTCGAGATGGAAAAGTGTGTGTGTGTGTGTTTGTGTGTGTGTGTGTGTGTGTCGGCGCACGTGCACGCGCATGTATGTATATGTGTATGCGCGTGCGTAGGTGCGCGCGCGCATGTATGTTTTTTTTCTGAGGGTAGTATCTAAAGACACCATGGAACCTGTACGCCACATGAGTGGAATTCCTACCCACTAAAAAACCACTTCTTTATATTCCACTACCACCCAACAGGACCGCCATCAAGCATTATTTTGTGGAAAAATTGTACAGATTGGCTATGATAGCCCCTTCAATCTTAGGTATTATTGCTTAATAAACCTCATTCTCACCTTCCTATAGCCGACCTCTTCGCTTGCATTCCTCTTGCCTTAGTTTTCTAATGATGCCGGCAGCATAGTCTGCTATCGCATTCCAATGCTTTTGGAAGACCAATATTCGAGAGACGATGTTCTCCGGAGTCAGCTGTTGCTGGAGGAGCTGGTAGATTTCCATCTTCTCTTCGTGAAAGCGCGACTAATTAAGGAAGATATGCTTTACAACTTTAATCGCGGGAAAACAGAATGGGCATATGGGATCATCATCCAGCTTAAAACAATGCTGGTACAATTTAAAACAGCCGTATCCAATCAACAGCTAGGTCAGGTAATGATCTACCCCCCCGTGTTTCTGTCTAATCCACACGGCGATGTTTGGAATAAATGTGCGTGTGAATGTGTGCTTGCGCGCGCGCGTGTGTGTGTGTGTGTATTAACTATTGATAATTTTAGTTATTTTTTCAAAATCTCTTTTACATTGTATTCTTATATGATAAAATATGATAATGTGTAAATCTTTTAAGCGATTGAAGAGAGAATGTAGGGTTGAACTGCGGAGGTTTGGGTATTGGAAAGTTAAATGTAATACTACTCTTGCAGATGATAATGGAGGAATGCTTAAAACATACATTTATTATGGTTTATTATGATTTCGGCTATAAGCATCATCATGGGATAAATTATAACAACGTATAAGAAACAGTTAAAATAGAATATCGATCATGCAAGTGATTTCTTTTATCTATAATGATAATGATGATAATGATGATGATGATGTTAATAATGATAATACGCTCGGATGATACGCTCGAATATGTTTGATATGTCCACGAATGAACAGTTTGAATCTGAATGTTTATTTATACAAATGAATTAATATACATAAGTCTGTTTATGTGCATCAGTTTGTCTGCCCGTTCTGTCTTACCGTCGTTTATCTGCCTTTTTGTCTGAAATGATTTTCGGCGATCACTTTTTTATAGGCAGGTGATGAGACGTTCCCGAGCTCTTGCTACCTCTTTAAAGAAAGGAAAAGATGTTTCTCATGATATGAAACATAATCAATATTTATGGTATGCACTTCTTATCAATCTGTTGATTTTTCGATTCAAGTCGTGTGTCACCGGTCGTTATATTCCAATTAATATGTAAAGTTATGTAGACGTAGCACCTTTTCTTTTAAGTCATACATAGTGAATTAGCAACAATAAGACCACATATGTGCATAATACATATTGAATCTAATTAGGTTTGGTGTAAAACAAAATGCCTATATAAAAAAATTTTGTTATTTATTATAATATTAAATCTTGATATATTATCGGCCGAGATAAGGTGGCAATTGAGAGGTGATGGAAAATAATTAAATTGAGTGGTGGTGAAAAATAATTAAATTTAGACAAACGAAATGAAAAAAATGAGTATAGAGATAATAGGTTAACATAGTTCGTTTGAAGAAGAGGATATAAAAATTTTGATGGGAAGGTTCGAGACAGCACGCAATCGAACATTACACTTCTAGACATGATATTATAAACTTACGAGACCGGATGTTATTGCGCGCCAGTAGCGGCCACCGAAAAAGAAAGAGGAGGCGAACACTCGAGTAGACGGTAGAGAGCTGGCAACGGTGATACACCACGAGGAAAATGATATAATCCACGACATTACGTTCTCACAGATTTTTTTTCTTTTCACACTGACATTTGCGGCGAGTTCTTAAAATTTTACTACAAGGCAGAACGAGAGGCTAGACACATTAGTATCAGTATACGAGTGTTAGCGAAATACAGTCAACCCTCCTATAACGCGGTGAGTGCGTACCGCGTTATATGGAAACCGCGCTATAAGAAACTCGGATTTAACCGTACAAACCAGGCTAATTCGTAGCGCGTTGTATGGAAACCATCTACCGCGTTGTATGGAAACCGCGCTATAAGAAACTCAGAATTAGTACAAATCACATCATTCGTACCGCGTTATATGGAGACCAATAAATACAAAAGACAAGATAAATTATAAATTATTTTTATTGAATTGAAGAGTTCATATAAGGAAATGATAAAAAAAAATGAAACAAAAACTAAACTAAAAAACTGTTTTCCAATAAAAAAAAAGAAAGACTTTTGTAAAATTATGTAATCTTTTAACACTCATCCTCGCTGTCAAATATGAGTCGCCTAACTCGTCTTCTTTTAATGGGTAAAATGTCTTCCTCACTTGGTTCATCTTCACATTGGTTTTCGATTGTAGCTTTTTTTTCTAACTCCACTAAAACCTCTCTATAGGGAGCTAAGCAATTTCTTAACTCTCTTTTAAACTTTGCGCTGCGCACCGTTGAATGATCAATTTGAATGAAATGAAGTTCTAATTCTTTAGCCAAATTTAGCCCTTTTTTCACATCTTGTAAATCAAGATTTGGCACCCATTCGTTTTCCATATTTTCGTTTAGCAATGCATTTGAGGTAGGTGCATCAATTAATTCCATCAGTTCTTCCTCATCTAAAGTTTCTTCCCCGAGTACTAGTTCTCTTACATCCTGATGGCTTACTACAAATTCTTCATCGCTTAAACGAGAAGCAATGTTTACTATTTCTGAAACTGGGAGTGAAATTGTAGAATCATCTTGTATTGCTTGAACCATTTGAGGTAAAAGAGGTTTCCAACACGCATTAAGCGTTGATGGTTTAATTTCCGCGCAGGCCGATGACACGGTTCTAATACAATCTAAAATAGTAAATTCTTTCCACACTTGAGTAAGAGTTTTATTTTCACTATTTTCTAATCTGTCGAAAATGGTTTGGAAAAGTTGGCGTGTGTAGTACATTTTTAAAGTTTGAATGACTCCTTGGTCCAAAGGTTGTATTAATGACGTGCAGTTAGGAGGAAGGAAGACCATTTTCACATTTGGATGATCCAGTTCTATGTTGTGGCAACCAGCGTTATCAAGAACCAATAAAACTTTGAAATACAAATTTTTTTCCATCGTATAGATTTCCACTGCCGGGATAAAACAATTATAAAACCAATCCTTAAATAAATCTTGAGTCATCCAAGCTTTCTTATTAGATCGCCAGAATACAGGCAATTGGGTCTTATTAATGTTTTTCATTACACGGGGAGTTGAAGAACGATTTATTATCATTGGTTTTATCATCAGGCTCCCTGATAGATTGCTGCACACATGAAGAGTGATACGTTCTTTTGAAGCTTTAAACCCCTGAGCACGCCTTTGATTTTTCGAAATGAAGGTTCTAGATGGTAGTTTTTTCCAATATAATGCCGTCTCATCGGCGTTAAAAATCTGATCAGGTGAATAACCTCCTTCATTGATAATTCTAGCTAGTTCCAGCTTATAATTTTCGGCAGCCTCAGCATCTGCTGAGGCCTGTTCTCCTTGAAACTTAATATTGTGCAATGTGTACCTTTTTTTTAGTTTTTCAAACCATCCTTTACTCGCGACAAACGAATGATTTTGTAGCCCTGCATAAGAATGCCCAATATTCCTTAAATGTTCGTAGATTTTAAGTGCTTTCTGCTTGATAAGATTTCCACTGATAGGAATCTTTTTGGTTATACAGTCTTCCAACCAGATCATTAACGCCCGTTCCATTTTAACTATATTAGAATTTCGTGTGCGAGTGACACGTTTCGCACCTAACGGACAACCATTTGCCACAGTTTTCCTTATATTATCTGCATTTTTCTTTAAGGTTCGAATTGTAGATTCATTCAAATTTGTTGATTTTGCAACAGACGATATTTTTTCCCCACCTTCTAAACGATTTAAAATTTGGATTTTATCTTCAAGAGATATAAACTTTCTTTTTAATCCTTTCCTTGTTTCTTTTGTGTTTGACATCATGCAAATCTAGGGTTAAAAATTACTTTATTATTATTATATTAGAACAAATGAAGAATATTACTTACAGTATTGTGTAATGTTGTCCAATTATAAACCACAAATAAACCGTTTGAGTGCCACGGAGCGATTTTGCGCTTCTTCGCTGTCGCTCGAACAGTGCCAGCAATCTCAGCCGACATGTCACGCACGTCGTTTCTGTGACAATTGCTTGACGACGTGTATACCACGTCGTTGGCGATTCTGCGACAAAAGCATTACGACGTGCGTAGCACGTCTTTCCACCGCAAGTGGTTAAAATCATTCATTGGGTGCACAGAAAGAACTGATGGGACGTTGTTGAACGGAAACCGCGCTGTAAGAGTACCGCGTTATAGGAGGGCTGTCGCAATTTCAGCTCCGCGTTATATGGAAACCGCGTTCTGAGAATACCGCGTTATAGGAGGGTTGACTGTACACCTGGAGGTGATCGCGATTTCTAGAAAAAGCGTGCGGAAAACCCCTGGACTAGGCTGCTGAACAAGAAGTGTCTCATCATCAATCTTTCTCGCGGTCCTCTGACTCGCCTTCTTCTTCCTTTCATTTCGACGGAAGCGTTATCGGACACTGGCATTGATAAGAGTCGCGACCTAAAGGCTCCAGACCCGTCACACGCTTCTAAATAACGGTAAACGTTTTTCGAAAATTGAATCGGTGTAGAAAATGTGTGCATGGTAACTATTAAGGGTCGCACGTTTACAATGCTTTGAGTCGGTAATAACTATTTAATATTGATGTTTGTGCATCATGAATAAAGCTGGAGTGCTGGAGGGTGCAACATTCCAAATTGCGTGGGCCCTAATGGTGCTGCCGTTAATTTATTTAACAAACAGAGACGTAAAAAGGTTTCCTTTTGATTAGTTAATGTAACAATTAATTTCCCATGTTCCGAACCTCTAGTGCTCCCGTCTCACTCGCGAAACGGTGCGTTAGTCGCAGTTATATGAGGTGTATTCAGAAAATAACGGGAATTTTCGTTTTTTGAAAAAAATATTTATTTATTCGTCTACATTAATGTTGTCGCCTTCAAAATAGTACCCATTAGATATTATGCACTTGTGCCAGCGCTTCTTCCAATCCTCGAAACACTTCTCAAACTCGACCTTTGGGATAGCTTTTAGCTCTTTCAGCGATGCGCTTTTAATGTCATCTATGCTTGTAAAACGACGGCCCTTTAAGGTTCTCTTTATTTTTGGAAATAGGAAAAAGTCATACGGAGCCATGTCTGGCGAATATGGAGGCTGGGGCATCGTTACAGTATTGTTTTTGGCCAAAAATTCACGAACAAGCAATTAAGTGATGTGAAATTTTGCTGCCACGCGTTTCATAACCAAAACATTCGAAAAAATTTCATGGCATGAGCCAATCAATATGCCAACATCATCAGCGACTTCTCTGATTGTGATTCGGCGATCGTTCATAACCATTTCTTTCATTTTTTCCACGTTTTCATCGGTTGTTGATGTGCTGGGGCGTCCGGGGCGTTTGTCATCTTCAACATCTTTACGGCCATCTTGGAAACGCTTATACCACTCGTAAACCCTTATTTTACTCATAGCAGACTCACCATAGGCTTTTGTTAACATTTCACACACTTTGTTACACTTTTTTTACGCAAAATTTGATACAAATTCTTTAATCCATTTCTTTTAACAAACGAAAATCGCCGAGTTCATAAAAACACGTCTAACCTTAGCGGCTGCCACAGACAAAGTAAACAATGAATACAGCTGAAAATTTTATCATACTTCAGGGGCATGTATATCAACATAATAAAAAAAAATTTTGACGATCGGACTCTCCAAACCCGCGAAATTTAAAAATTCCCGTTATTTTATGAACACACCTCGCACATGGTGTCTCAGACCACATGTACACCCCTTTTATCTCGGAAACATATTTTAGAAAAAAATATTTCAGACAAAGTTGTATGGCTTCAAGATGAACATAAGATGGTGTCATTGATTTGATCTTGAATAGTCGTTTGAAAGTCATATGAAGGTCACGTTTTTCCAAAGGGTATACCTTATTTTTCATTAAATACTCTTGAAGCTTATTTTAAGAGCTTTCGAAAACACTATAATTAAATATTTTTTCATTATGAACTTTTTGAATTGTAAGCTTAAAAATTTCAACATTTTAACAATGAAAAATGATACTTGCTTCACTTATCTACGGTGTAACTATCTTACTGGTAGTTCGTTTACATTACAATTGTAAGAGATTAATTAATACACTTCACATTCGACAAGAAACTTTTGAAATTGGTAATAACTGTTTTAACATAGAATATGCAAACGCTGAGAAAAATTGCTCTGTTTGAAGTATAAAGAGACAATTTGTTTTATAACGATAATATACGTTGCAAGAAATTGTGAGTTCTAACTGTTTCAAACAACTGTTTGATAATTTGTTTCATTATATACAACTGATGAGTTCTATATGATATACCATTTCATACCTATTTTATATATTATTAATTGGACTAAACTTGCTCGCTTCACTGAATAACAGTTAGAGCGGCATATCAATTTATTCTTATTATAAAAAATCTTATTGAGGAAGAATGTACAGTTAATGAATGGAATACTGCTGAATAAACATCGTACTGTTCATCAAATTTGTAAACAATACATATTTCGAATGAATATATACAGGGTGTCCCAGACCACCCGTCTCACCCGATTTTTTCGTA
>NW_014557768.1:0-450 GCF_001313825.1 Dinoponera quadriceps | reverse complement strand
AACGAGGGGGGACCAAAAAAAAACAGGATTCTTTGTATAAAAACTTTACTTATTAACTTTTTTACAAAATTCCTTCAGTCACCTTCAAAGTACTCTCCATTAGATGCGATGCACTTGTCAAGTCTTTTTTCCCACTGTTTGAAGCATCTCTGGAACTCTTCAACTTTGATATCGTCCAGTGCCTTTTGCGAAGCTGTTTTTACCGCCTCCACATCATCAAAACGCTTACCTTTTAAATTTTTCTTTATTCTCGGAAACAGAAGAAAGTCGCACGGGGCTAGGTCTGGTGAATACGGAGGGTGGGGAACGACAAGCCCTCCCCGAGAGGCCAAATAATGAGTCACTCGTAAGGCCGTGTGTGCGGGGGCGTTGTCGTGATGAAGGAACCAGTCACCTAATCTCCAAATTTCCGGGCGTTTCCTCCGCACATCTTCTCGCAAACGTCTTAAA
>NW_014557767.1:0-1367 GCF_001313825.1 Dinoponera quadriceps | reverse complement strand
TAACCCGCGGAAATTCAAAATTCGCGATACTTTTTGAACAGACCTCTTATATATGTTATGGCAAAATTGTTTTTCTATACCCATATTATCAAACCAAGTCTATTTTGCATAATCATATTACAAAAAAGGAGGTGGTCTGTAGAAAGAGACCGGCTAATAAATCCTGGTAGCAAACGTGTTAAATTGACTTCGAGCTGCAGATCAAGATTCTTCTGAACAAAATGAAGAAATATTAGTGTTCCCCGAAGTCTAAAGAAGAGACTAAAATTCTTCAGTCTTATGTGATTTATGGAGAAAATTTTGGTTATCTGTACACATGCAAGTATATACAATTAAGGTCAACAAAAATTAATACTCCTTGAGTCAGTTTTCCCAAATATCTCGAGAGAATGAGGCTTAACGTATTCGTATGTTAATTAGATATTTATCTTAGCCTTTCTGCCATGTTTCTATCCGCCACTTTGTTGGCCAAGTTTATGCACATGCAGTCCAGTGATGAATCCGACCAATCAAGTAAAGTTCAAGGAGCTCAAGAGGGAGTACCTTATCGCGTAATTACATTGTTGATCTAGACACGTATTGTATTTCGATTTTCATACACACGGCCACGTGTGAAGTGTCGTATCTGTTATTAATTATCTCACAAGATGTTTTATATCTGACAATCGTGCAATATTGCTGTGGTTTGCTCGCAGCCTTGAGGTGAGAGCAATTTCTTTTGAAACTGAAAACCTAATACTCACTTTTGCCGATTGAAGGTAAATTCTGGCTCGAGCAAATGTCGAAATAAATTTTTCTACACCCGAATAATATCGCGCTTTAGATATCTTTTGGAAAATAGGTTTCCATTTAAAGACGATTTTCGTGATCAGAAGAAGATAATTGTAAATGACGATTGATATTATGCGAATATTACTTATAGTATTCAAAGACATACCGAGGTGATACAATCAGTATATTCGATTATTCGTTATTTTTATAGATAATAATATATATTAATAAATTACTATTGGATTGCCCGAAAAGTAATTGCCGATTTTTTCATAGAAATAAAATACAATTTTTTTGTGCATAGAATGAACTTTAATCACTAACATATTTTCCATNACCTTTTGCCATCTTTCTGGCAACTTCATAATTCCACGCTCGTAGAACTTCTGGTTTTTATCGGCAAAAAATTGATCCAAGTGCGATTTCACAGCTTTATCATCCTTAAAAGTTTTACTATCCAAGTAGTTCTGCAAGGATCGAAATAAATAGTAATCTGACGGCGCAATGTCAGGGCTATATGGTGGATGTAACATCAATTCCCAGCCAAATCCATTAATTTTTGGCGAGTGACCAAAGATGTGTGTGGCCTAGCGTTG
>NW_014557766.1:0-1114 GCF_001313825.1 Dinoponera quadriceps | reverse complement strand
ATGACGACAGAATTGCAGCGAAGCTCGGATATTGGAGCCATCGAAAGTTGGTATCAAGTTTTTAGCTTCTTATAATCGTTGTCTGTTAGTTTCGGTTATAAATGAATTCAACGTGTGACTGTCTTCTGGGAAGGGATCTTGTGTCGGTATATGGTTGCACGTTCTGTCTCTGTTCCACAGCCCCGTTGCAGTGGGCCTTTGCACGTTAGTGAACTTTTTCCGTTATTCTGTTGTAGTGCGTTAAACTTCTTTTCTAATGCGGCTACGCGGGTAGTGAGGTTTTGTATCTGACCTATTAAGATTTCTACTAGGGAGTCATGTTCTGCTCCCCTATTGCCTCTTGGTAAGGGGTTTTCCTCCATGTTATCGTTTGTACGCTGCGCGACGGTGGNGTTAAACTTCTTCTCTAATGCGGCTACGCGGGTAGTGAGGTTTTGTATCTGACCTATTAAGATTTCTACTAGGGAGTCATGTTCTGCTCCCTTATTGCCTCTTGGTAAGGGGTTTTCCTCCAAGTTACCGTGTGTACGCTGCACGACGGTGGTTCGTAATCTATCAATTTCCTCATCTATCGCGAGACTGTCAATATGAGGTGCATCTTGGTCTGTACGCCTATTCATATTTAAGTTATCGAGTACTTCGCTCGTATCAAAAACGCTATCGTCGTATGAAGTTAAAGAGAATTCTCCTCTATCTGACACGTTAGTAATGGTACTATTACTCGGCAAGTTTCTCTGTCGCCTAACGTGTGAAGTTACTGGCAATACACTATTATAGATTTTAATAAATGGANAATAAATGGAAATTCTCGTTCTGTTGTAATGTGTAAAGGAGGCTGTTCTTCGTTTGAATCTTCAAGTACATTTAGCGCGTCTTGTTTTCCTTTTTGTATACTTTGCGCGGTGCTATTTATTGCGTTATCGAAATTCTGATTTACTCGTTTGGCTAGCTGTCTTAGTATATACGCCGTAGTTGCGCTATGCAGCCAGGATCTATTTTTGCACGGGTTACGCGGTATATTACTACCTTTAGACATTTACGTGCACGGTTTGGCTTCTCGCGTGAGGTGTGTATGTGTATACGTTTGTGTGTATTAGATTAGGACTTACATTAA
>NW_014557765.1:0-1544 GCF_001313825.1 Dinoponera quadriceps | reverse complement strand
CGCTTATCTATTAAAGAGGAGAAGATTCTACTGATAATTGAGGAGATAGTAATTGGCCGCCAATTTTTAATATCGCTAATGTCTTTATCCTGTTTTGGTATCAGTGTTGTACGATTATTTCTCCAGGCTGTTGGATAAAACCTATGCATCAAAAATATGTTGAAGAGTTTGGATAGTATCACACATATACCCTTCCCCCGTAAATCGGCTTTGGTAATTCCGTCGGGTCCGGCCGCAGAGGAGTTCGATATTCTCCTCAGCTTTGCCGCAACTTCCTCCGGAATTATCGGGAAGAAAACTTCTTCAATATGTACAGAAACATTTTGTCTGGCATAGGATCTCTGTTGCGGTCCAGTAATACCCCAGAGATTTTGGTATAACCCCCTCGTGTCAACAAGACTGGGGGCTCCTCGGATTTGGAGTAAGGACAAGTCATTGGCCACTACGGCATCGGCTAATTTTTTCGGACATTTGTCCATTAACTCTCGACACTTAGCGTATGCAAATTTTTTCCTTTGTGACCTATTAGGTAGCTTAGACTTCTTAGGTCTTTTAGTCTTCTTTCTACCGTGGTTAGTATTTCTCCGACTAGCATCCTCAACCGCGTTCTCACCGCTAGATTCTCTGAGCACTTTCTCTAACTCGTTATATATAGCCTCAAGATTATCGTTATCACTTATATCGGCTGCGAACACCTCACATTTTTCGAACCATCCTGCCCATGGTCCCATATTATCATATCGTCTTAGGATTTCTTGCCTTAGTTTATCCCTCCAACTACTTGAGCCAGCTCCTAGTTCCGAGTCGCTAATTTCTATCGTGGCTTCGTAAACGCTCGATTCTGGCATTAAATCGGGTGTTGCTCCGAGCTGGACATTGTCCTCTACTCCTATTTGTTGGGTCGCATCCATCTTATCGGATTTAAAGCGTCTTCTAGCATCGCTTATTTGTTTGTTTGTTTTGCCAGGAAAATATTCCATTAATTTAATATTGATGTTGCGTTCGTCCCGAAATTCATGGTTGAGTTCCTCCAATAGGTTTAACTCAGCTTGTGTCCAGACAGAGAGCTTCTTTCCACCCTTAGTTGGAGCGACATCATGGCCTGCGGCTCTCTTGGCATTCCGTACGTTAGGGTGAGCATGTCGCTCATGCTGGGACACGCCAATTTTCGTTTCAAAACCCGCTCCACATACTTCACATTCAAACGCAGGTTGCGGGCGAGGAACTTCACCTTTGCACTTGGCAAAATGGCATCGCCACGCATGTAGCTTAGGGAAAGTTTTGGTGCATTGCTCGCACTTCCATTCCACCGATGTGGTGGGGTGTTCGCTCTGTAAGTGCTCATCCAACTTTTTTCCACCCAGAAAGCTTATATCTTCTCCACCCTCACGGCAAGCCGGACAGGCAGTCGCTGCATCAATGCTTGCAATAATCCGATGCACTCTTGATCTTCGAAGAGGCCTAAGTGCCCATCGCCCGTACGGTGGGACACGCCGCGTCCCTGGGACACGAACACCACGCGCGTCTCTTCGCCCGTTTGCCAC
>NW_014557764.1:0-309 GCF_001313825.1 Dinoponera quadriceps | reverse complement strand
TGGTTTTAATAATTTGTTTTCATGGGAATGAAAATTATAAGTTGATTAATTTAATAAAATTTAATTAAATATGATAAAATTCTTAGTGTATATGTTTTATCTTTATTATTAAAAGAATTAATAGAAAAATTTTTTTATTCAAATTTGTATTTTTTATTACGTTTTAAATTAATGTTTAAATATGAAATAAATAGATTAAGAATTTTAATAAGAATAAATTTAAGAATAGATTTATATTCATATATTTTCATCCTATTAAGTGTGTGAATTTTAGGTTTAATATATTTAATTTTAGATAAAAATGATAGA
>NW_014557763.1:0-624 GCF_001313825.1 Dinoponera quadriceps | reverse complement strand
TTTCAGTATGACTACAACAAAGTTTACGGGCAGGGCATTTCAATGTAAAATGACCTGACGCGTGAAAGTAGAATGTATAGTAATTTTAAAATTATTAAAAAAAAATATCGAGAAATGCAAAAAACAGAAAATTTAGAAGATCCCAGTACAAGTCCAGTAAAAAAAAATTGAGAAAAAATGATAGTTTTAATTGGAATGATATTTGTTTCTTGAGTGGAGAAGAGGCAAATGAAGAAAAAGAATAAAAAAAAAGTATAAACTNGTCGAACAATAAGACTTGTTTTATCACCAGATTTTAAAACTAATATTATGAAAATTATTGAAAATCGAAGAGATGATTACAGTCGTGATATTCTCAGACGCATATCGGGTGTGAGTGATTTGCTGACAGTAAAAGCAAAATATCACAATGACTGTTATGACAAGCTGAGGCGATCTTTTAATATTTCAGGTAAGGCACATGTTCCAGTATTCGAGCGAACATATTTAATTTTTTCTACATAAATAAATAAATAATCAAATAATTACTTAATTGTAAATTTTATTATTTCTTAGTTATATTACATAATGTTGTATTAAAAAAAAATAAAAACTCGATAAATTATATTTACATTATCAATATTG
>NW_014557762.1:2174-2438 GCF_001313825.1 Dinoponera quadriceps | reverse complement strand
CTGAAATAACGATTAATTTTCTTCCAAATGTGTATCCAACTTGTTTTTTTGGACGCTTTTTCTTTCAGGAAACAACGTAAATAGCTGTGTTGTGTACACTCTGTTTTCTGTACTTGTGAGTATTCTTGGAAATATGAAGAGTGTAATGTTAAATTAGAATCTACTTTAGTGAGAAAAAGGTATGTAGTAAACATTACCCAAAAATATTCACCTAAATATTCACATAAATGTATATAAATTTTTTGCAAATATTCAAATATAGTC
>NW_014557762.1:945-1698 GCF_001313825.1 Dinoponera quadriceps | reverse complement strand
AGTGTCAAACTTTATTATTCACAATCAGAGGCTTACGTCTGCCAACAATACCCATGGCTGATTATCGCCCCTCAGAGATTGTTGATATTCTCCTTGTTCTCGGAGAATGTGAACTAAATTATAATGAAGCTTCGCGAGTTTACCGGAATCGTTACCGCGAAAGAGATGAACATCCGAATCATACTACAATCCGGGACCTCGAACGAAGAGCTCGCCAAGGCCGTTTAGGACGTCAAAGGGCACTATGGATTTTATTATCCATAGTACAAATAAAATCTTTAAATTGAATTTGTTCGTTACATTAACACTTTTAATGTCAAGAAAACCTACGAGACGATCTGTTTCTTCTGATTCTGAGGCTGATGATACCTCAGAGAATGACGAAACAATTTTAATACTAAATGCAGATGATTTCGATTCATCAGGTGATTCTGATTCTGATATTTATTGTGACGAAAAACTACTGAGATTTACTTGCCAGATAGTTTGCAATAGTTATCAAGCAGACCAAGATAAGCTTGAAATTGACCATGAATTTGATTGGGTAGATGGTGAAACGACATATTCCAATAAAAGTGCAGATGAAATACTAGGTGGACGGAAGGTTTGAAAAATAAGATACAAAAGAGTGAGCCAAAGATACTCTTTGATACTTTTTTTTCAATTGAAATGAAGGAGTACATTATCGATGCGTGCAAAGAAAATGGTTTTACTTTATCCTTGGTTGAGTTAAATACATTTATTGGAATTATT
>NW_014557762.1:0-780 GCF_001313825.1 Dinoponera quadriceps | reverse complement strand
ATTGATGAAAATGTTTCAGAGAAATATTCTGAAGTTTGGTTTCTGGAGAACTGCTCTGTCGGTAGATGAAATGATGGCCAAATCATATGCTAAAACTTCATCGAAGCAATTTATAAGTGGGAAACTTACGCGATTTGGACTTAAATGTTGGGGTCTTTGCACTACAGATGGATATTTATTGAATTTCGATTTATATTGCGGAAAAATTCTGTGGTAAGAAAAAATTAGCTAAATGCGCATTAGGTTTTCGTGTAGTAATGAATTTATTGAAACCTTTTTTCAAAATGACAGCTCCTGGTAAAATTCCACTGTACCACGTCTATTTTGACCATTTTTTTACAAATTGAGATCTTGTTGTACATTTGAAAAGATCACAATTGAGATGTACTGGCACTGTTAGAGAGAATCGTATCAATGAAAAAAATGTCATCAATAAAAAGTCTCCACGTGTTACATATGCAGTAAAACATGAGCAAAACAGTGGAATCAACTATATTACTGTANAATCAACTATATTACTGTAATGGATTCAAAATTAGTATTAATATTATCTACATCTGCAGGGGTTACTCCATTAGAACCATTAAATAGTTCGAACGAAAATGCAAAAATGGAGATACCGATTCCGCAAGCGTTTCACCTTTACAAGCAGTACATGGGTGGGGTCGATGTTCATGACGGACACTGTAATAATTAATTGCCTAGTATTCGGTCAAAGAAAATGACTTGAATAGTCTTCATTAGGCTCATCCAAGCTGCCATTACAATTCTGTTGTAATA
>NW_014557761.1:2941-3232 GCF_001313825.1 Dinoponera quadriceps | reverse complement strand
AAGTCAGACAAGATGGAGTTAATTCTGTCGTTCGACATCATGTTATGATAGCGAAAAGGGGCTCAAAGAGAGACTTGATGAAAGCGCGATACGTGTCAATAATGGTCCGTATTTCACGAACTATGATATCCACCAGATAATTTCTGCTCGTTTTATGGTCCTGCACCATGCTGACTGTCGCGTTTCTTATCATAGTCAGAAAATCGACCACCGTCTTAGTCTGCATGAAGGTGGCTTGTGGCGGCCAAGCGTTCATAGCGACGTCGCTTTTTGATCCTTCGATGTCGGCTC
>NW_014557761.1:361-916 GCF_001313825.1 Dinoponera quadriceps | reverse complement strand
TAGTCGCAGGAGCGAGCGTGTCGTGCGGTGCCCGCAGTCGAAAGCAACACGCCGCGATGGCACTTAGTATCAGGAGCGAGCGCTTCGCCGGAGGTAACATCGTGCCTCCGCGGAGAGCAAAACGCCCCGATGGGACTTAATCTCAGGAGCGAGCGCGTCGCCGGAAGTAACGTCGTGCCTCCGCGGAAAGTAACACGCCGCGATGAGACTTAGACTCAGGAGCGAGCGCGTCGCCGGAGGTAACGTCGGGCAAGCCCGGAAAGCATCAACCAGGGTCGAAGGGGAACTTCCGGGCGAAAATCACGGGGGGATCCAACCGGGACGCTGGCAATGCACGGTTAAGAGCACGTTGGCATATGGACCTAATTGTGCGCGCAGGGAGGACGGAGGGACTTATGGTTTGAACAAAGCGACGCTGCAAAAATACATGCGGGCCGGAAGTAACGTCGTACCGGTTTTCGCGTTTTTGCGGCCGAACCGCTGGCCGCAGCGGGGCGCCGCTGCACGGGGATGTTTCCCCGTCGACCCACGTGCTCGGTTTTCCGGGTCTTGTCC
>NW_014557761.1:0-229 GCF_001313825.1 Dinoponera quadriceps | reverse complement strand
CCCCGTCGACCCACGTGCTCGGTTGTCCGGGTCGTCAGGACGCCCCTCGCGGCCGGAGGTAACGTCGTCGGGAGCGAGACGCCGCGTTCGGAATTTGTCTCTGAGCGTCTCGGCGGCCGCCGGAGGTGACGTAGTCTCGGTGTTCGCGTTCCTGCGGCCGAACCGCTGGCCGAAGCGGGACGCCGCTGCACTAAGATGTTTTCCCGGGTGTTCCCCGTCGACCCACGCG
>NW_014557760.1:0-515 GCF_001313825.1 Dinoponera quadriceps | reverse complement strand
AGTGAGTGAGTAAGTAAGTGAGCGAGCGAGTATTAGATAAAAGCCTTTTATTTAAATTATCACACGTTGGCCTATACAATCTGATCTTAACGGCGGGCCGTGCTTTAATCCTGTCTTTTCTAGTTGGTAAACATTGCGGTAACAGAATCGGCGACGAAATCCCATGTTTATGTCGTGGTCTTATACCGACGGCTGAGTCGGTGTTTCGGCGTATCGATATTCGCGGAATCTAAAGAGAGCAGCCGCTTAATGATGCTCGCGGGGTTCGCGGAAAGCGGGCGCGATGTTGTTATTCTGGCGCGTTGTGTTGTCGGTTCATGTGACGGTCTGGCGTTTTAAATATCGCGGCAGTTTCGCATCGGAGTGCAAGACGGTGGAATGCACCTGCTATTCGCGGTATCGCGGTACGCGAGTCGCGGTGATCGCTGCACGTGGAGTGCTCGCGTCGGCCGAATCCCGGAGCGGAGGGCACGCGGTATCGTGCCTCCTTACAGGAAACGGTGGACTCGGCCGGG
>NW_014557759.1:0-409 GCF_001313825.1 Dinoponera quadriceps | reverse complement strand
GCGTATAGTCATACATATATTTAATAAATTCAATTCTTAATTATGTCCCTTGTATTGATTCATAAGAGTTCTCTATAGTGTGTGCGTGTGGTATGAAATAGTAATGAGCGCTCGGGGATACGTCATCGCGGGTAAGACCTTTAATTTATCGTGATGTTAAATAAATTCTATTGCCCTTTTATAATGTAAGGATCGGGGTGCAGATTTTATTGAATATTGTCTGTCGTTTGAATATTGTCTGTCGGTGTTTGTGAATCTAACGAGTCATAATTTATAACATTTGGTTCTGTAAATGTTAAATTATTAAACAAATGAGAATTTTTATATAAGGCGGAGCACGGAGTTTATAATGCGTGCTTACATTATAATGTATATCGCGGCTCGTAGTGTAAGGTATTTTATACAATGA
>NW_014557758.1:0-581 GCF_001313825.1 Dinoponera quadriceps | reverse complement strand
CGGAATGTGGCAAACCATTTTTGACACACACGTTCTGTTAAACCATCGTTCCCATACACATTACAAATCTTATGAGCTTCCGCAGCTCGTTTGCATTTTTTGAAATAAAAAAGTAATATGGCGAAAATGGACGTTCTTTTCTTCCATATTTGCAACCGTGCAGTACGCACAGTACTCTGGTATTAACCGGCGTATGTTTACAAGTAGGTTAGGTGGAACGTCGCTTTTCAGCTGCGCAAACGCGTTGTGCGATAGCGCTGTGGAAAAGAGATATCAGAACGAGTAAACCTACTCTGATTAAGAAACCGAACGAATTTATTTGCCAACCCTATACATTGGACGTTTCTTCATAAAATGTAATTCAGCTGAATTTATAATACCATGTATCATATCATTTTTATTATTCGCAATGCAGCTACACTCTCACACAACGTCTGTAACGAATGAGGAAGCATAAGAAATGTCAACATAAGAGAGCGACACTGCCGTTCAATGTTAGGACTTCAATGTGTCAGACTTTGTCGGTAAGAATGGATAACATAAAAACAACTGACCAATAGTGGGTAAATTAAATTTCTTGA
>NW_014557757.1:0-425 GCF_001313825.1 Dinoponera quadriceps | reverse complement strand
AACTAAAGTTTGTCTGAAATCCGTGCAAATATATTATAAATCACGATATGCGGAAAGAATATTGTTAACGTTTCCATTCTTTTAAATACGTTATACCATTGCAGAAGCTAAAATTGAGCACGATAAATTAAAGCAATCAAGAATAACAAATGAGAAAAAGGAAAAAAATCAATGACTACTAATTAATATACTATGCCTACTAATTAATATACTATCTATAATTTTATGTTAACATATAGCTCGAAATCTCCTTTAGCAACTGAAAAATATGTCAGTCATTTCTGAATTATGAATTAATTAATAGCAAATGTTTTGAGAACTTCCACTTACCGCGTGGCAGATATATTTGTAGTATATTGCCCAGAATGGGAGTACTTTTTGGTCCTGGTATTTGATCGAGCAATTGTCCGGCTTTTTTATGATGC
>NW_014557756.1:1093-1316 GCF_001313825.1 Dinoponera quadriceps | reverse complement strand
TTACAGACAAAAGAAATATATTATTCTGCGAGATATTGTCACATTCGAGATACACTTTTCTTGGCACAGTGGCAAAAAAGGATCGCTCGATTAAATAAATTTACAATTAACTTAACGTATACTTTCATTTATTTGAGATCCTGCGGCACTCTAACTAATGCATTTTTTAAGAGTTATCACGCAAAAAAATATAAGTTCAAATAATATATTCCTTTAACCAGTG
>NW_014557756.1:0-1004 GCF_001313825.1 Dinoponera quadriceps | reverse complement strand
GATTAAATAAATTTACGATTAACTTAACGTATACTTTCATTTATTTGAGATCCTGCGGCACTCTAACTAATGCATTTTTTAAGAGTTATCACGCAAAAAAATATAAGTTCAAATAATATATTCCTTTAACCAGTGAAGAGGTATTCCCTTAACCAGAGTTATCAAGCAAAAAAATATAAGTTCAAAAAATATATTCCTTTAACCAGTGGATAACTGAAGATTATTTGTTGAGGTGTAGAAAATAGGTGTTTTTATAAGGAAAAATAGGAAAAAAATATTTGCTATGAAAGTATCAAAAATAATTTATTTTTTATGTGCAAAGTGGTAAGACGAATTGTTCAAGATATTCATGTATGCGGTTTTTGATTATGTATATTTTCTCCTTCATTATAGTTTTGCGAAGCTACGACTTATTTCTAGTATCTATGGTAAGAACTTGCGCACAGCTCGCACTAGCGTCTTTCATCTCTTCTTGAATCGTTCCGCTCGTACGTAAATACAAGTGAATAGTGTGTTCTTTAAGTTAAGGCCATTCGTTTATCCTCTTTTATATTTACTGTACAAATATTACTCACTAACTTCCTCTAATTATCTTCTTTCAGTAGATACCAAGCATAAATTTTATTATATCTATGTTGTAATGGGTCCTCTATGTCTTTACATTCTACGAATTATTGTATTTATTGAGGTCTTATGCATTGATGTGATTGAATCTAAATGAATTTTATACATAAACGCACCCTGCTAGATTTTCACAGATCATAGATAAAAAATGTATTGAGTTGTTCATTTGGGTATATTCTTTTAGATTTGTCACGTAGGTTTGAAGACACTGATACGAGAAAATCTCAAAATATCCCCCTTTTTGTACTTACACACTTCAATGTGTAACTAGGGTTGAAACCAACATCCATACATTTTCCTGACATTTGCTTTAATTCTTCTTCAAACTCGATAATTACGTTCTTTACGTAAAGAACCTAATTGATTGACGAGTTAGACGA
>NW_014557755.1:0-612 GCF_001313825.1 Dinoponera quadriceps | reverse complement strand
TTTCTCAAAGTTTGAAGCAGTACATTTTCCGGATTTTCAGAAAATTAAAGAATTGTTATAGAAAATTTGGAGTAAATTTGAGAGTGTTCCTTGACTCATTCCAAGACATTTTTATTCTCAGGAATTTTCCGCCAAAGTATATAGATTGGTAGAAAAAAATTTGTCAAATTGAAAAACACAATTTTTCACTTAGGCCGCCATTTTGCTTCACCAAATAATTTTTAAGGCACATCTTACCATACCAAATCAAATTTTAGACCATAATTCCACCATCTAAACCAGTTTGAGAAGTATAAAAAANGAAGTATAAAAAAATGTACAGAAAATGTCGAAAAATCGTTTTTAACTAGATATCGTATCAAAAAAACACGTTTCTTTTTATTATTTTCCATTTTTCCGTGCTTAAAAAAATTTTTTTTTATTTCTAACTATTTCCATTCGAAAGAGCACCCACAAAAACATAGGGTACAGTGATCAAAAAAAATTTTTGGCTCGATTTCATTGTTGGGTATTGATTCAAACTTGAACGTCAAAATTATTCCATTTGGGCCGAAACGGCTTAATGACCTCTGTTTCCCATGTAAAATATTTAGGTATATTTACAATGTCGTT
>NW_014557754.1:757-2280 GCF_001313825.1 Dinoponera quadriceps | reverse complement strand
TATATATATATATACATACTCGCGAGCCGTGGCCGCGGTCGTTTTTTTTTTGTCAAACGATATTTATTATTATGTCTTATACTGGGCTTGCGTCTTCCTGTCGACAAGTACATACCTCGTCCTAACAATATAAAAAAAGCTGTAGTACACAACGTATATCCGTGTGTGAAAAAAAAACCAATGCTCCGTTCTATCGATATATCAACGTATTGGTAATACAAATAAGTTTTCGCCGTTTTCAAAAGATGGCTCTACCGACAAGATTACTTTGAAATCGTCAGATGTAAAACATCATATAGAAAGTTTGGACACCTGGCAACAATATAACCTTAAAATACTATTGACTTTGTATTGGCAGGAAAAATTTTTTCGTTCGAAAATGTCGAGTTTTGTACCGAATAAGCGTCATTTGCGGGAAGTTTTGATTTATTTCTTTCATTTAAAGAAATCTGCTGCTGAGGCGCCATCGGTCGCTTGTAGAAGTTTACGGTGATGCTGCTTTAAGTGAGAGAAGTTGTCGTGATTGGTTTCCAAAGTTTAAAAACGGCGAGTTTGACGTGGAAGATAAAGAACGCAAAGGAAGGCCAGTAAAGTTTGAAGACGCTGAGTTGGAGGCATTATTGGACCAAGACTCATACCAAACTAAAGAGCAGCTCGCAGAAAACTTGGGAGTGACTCAACAAGCGATTTCAAACCGTCTCTAGACCATTGGTATGGTACAAAAGCAAGGAAATTGGGTTCCTATATATATATATATATATATACACGTTGATATATCGATAGAACGGAGCATTGGTTTTTTTTCACACACGGATATACGTTGTGTACTACAACTTTTTTTATATTGTTAGGACGAGGTATGCACTTGTCGACAGGAAGACGCAAGCCCACTATAAGACATAATACTAAATATCGTTTGACAAAAAGAAACGATCGCGGCCACGGCTCGCGAGTATGTGGTACCTGTAACGATCCAGTCGATTTCCATAGGTCGGAATCCCCCAAGCCCGGTGAGAAAAAAGAAAAGTCCAAGAAGAAGGAGCGGGAGCACCGGAAAACCGAGGTCATATCCTCCGACAGTGACTCCAGCGAGGATTCCGACGACAGCAAGTAATTATCTGCTAACAATAACATATTAGTATGATTCATTCTCAACTCTGAATTGAGAGGAAAGGTTAAACAAGTCGCGGCTTGAGATACAAATTATGATTACTTGGTGAAAAGTTGAGATGATGTCATACTTGAAAATTTGGCCGGCAAAATGCTGACTTTTTCTGCAAAGTTTACGCCGCATTAGCTGCACGGAGTTATGTATACGAACAGTGAAAATATGTTACAATTATCTTAATTCTAAAATTCGTTTAATTCTAAATTTCGAACACGAAATAACGAATATGCATTCACGCAGCTGGTCCGAGGCGGAGTCGAAGAAAAAGAAGAAACTGAAAGTCGGAGGAAAAGACTAACATGAGGTACGGACATGGTGTTTTGAACGAAAGGTTAGGCGTAATCTTTTATCTATC
>NW_014557754.1:0-723 GCF_001313825.1 Dinoponera quadriceps | reverse complement strand
CCTCTCTCTCTCTCACCATATGTTTACACTACGGCACGTGGAAAGCAGGAGCATGACATCTCTATTATGTCTAACATCTGGGTTTGTTTCTCCTCAATTTGTTCGTCGATTGACGTTTGGGTACCGTTTATATTCTTCCGATCTCTTTTGGGTTTGCCGTCACGAGAAAATAGCATGCTCAATCTGCCCCATACTCTCTGGACTCTGCCGCCCCCCTCCCCCCCCTGTTCCCCGCCAGTTCGCTTTTGTCGTGCGTTTCTTGCGTTAAACGACTTTTCATCTGATTTCCCGTTTTTTTCCCGACAGTTCATTATTTCAAAGTATAAATCTCAGTATTGTTTGTAATTAGCGCCATTTGACAGGAGACATTCCCTGAGTGAGTATCAGATATGCCGCTACTCAATGTAATTTCTCATTTTGTGAATTCGTAAAGTTCATTCTCGTCGTGTGTATTACTTTCGAATTTGCGAATTTACTTGTGTAAGAGCCTCTTTCTCTCTCTTTCTTTCTATCTATTTCTACTCTCACTCGTTGTGTGTCGAGCACTATTACATCGCTGATTACGGAAGATGGATCTCGGAGACTGCTTGTTCTTGACCGGGGATTCACAGTAAACGTCTTGAAAGTAGACCGTCGCACGCCTAAAAACGCCGAATAGATAAATTAGAAAGATTCGCCAGTATCTCGCACATTTCTTCTTAATAATAATATTACTCTTAATTC
>NW_014557753.1:0-403 GCF_001313825.1 Dinoponera quadriceps | reverse complement strand
TTTTTTTGCTACATTTGTGGGGAGTATATAGTCACGAAGATGCGCTACACAATCACAGAGGCGCTCAAATTGTCGTAATTGCACTACTTTGGTTTTGCTGTGAGCAATCTGGGCAAGCCATGGGCACCGAGAATGTTTTGTAATACTTGCAGAACAAAGCTATATCAATAGTCGACTGACGAAAAAATCTATTTGTCATTCAAAGATCCAGTCATTTGGAGAGAGCTGAGTGATCACGTAACGAACTGTTACTTCTGTTTGTCTAAAGTAACCGAATATCTAAAAGAACTCGACAAAGTATGATATATATCAATGTTCCATCGGTCACAAAGTCGGTTCCACGCAGCCTAAATGATCCATTGCCTGTTTGTTCGGGTAAGTCTAGCCCAGAATATGTAGGAAT
>NW_014557752.1:0-1081 GCF_001313825.1 Dinoponera quadriceps | reverse complement strand
CAGCGAACTGCAAACTCGTCTAATTTTGACGATACAATTCGAAATTCAGAGATATAGGATAAAAATTTCAAGGTTTCGTTTCTTTTTCACTCTCTGGCCGTGATGTCAGCCGTCGCGGATTTTTAGTCGCATGATACAGATCATAATGTAATTAAGCGCTCTTAAATTTTCGAAACAGGTTTAAATTTCATTTTAATGTTCACTGTCTAATTTGAGACCGATTTGACGAATTTCATCAGTGATTTTAGATACGTCGGTGATACAGAATAAAAGTGAACTCTTCGTGTTCAAATTTCCATCAGGTGTTTGTGAAAGTTCATCGGTTTTCTAGCTACATTTATTTTCCTAATAGTAACGAAACGGTATGTTCAATCAAAGTGTCCGCCATCATTATCCACCGCAATATGTCGCCATATCTTCCAGGCAATAGTCTGACTCCATATCTGCAAGTTGACGCATTTTCCGAGTCAATAAAATCATCGACCGTCCGACGCACTTTCACAAACTCTTGCAACAATATCCAAATGTTCGACGAGATAAGCTCGTGCTCGCCGGGAGCGTACCTCAATGCAGTTTCAATTTTCCAAAGGAAATCTTCGAAGAAAATCAAGGAGGAAATGCGTTTATTCGGTGTATGAAAATTCGTGCGGAGTAGTTGGAGAGGACGACATTATTCCCCGGCGATTTTCAGCGCGGTCATTGTCGTCATCATCGCGGCTTCCGAACTATCGTTCGAATCCCCCGACGTGTCTCGTCTGTAAACGAAGCACCGGTCGTCGGCGGTGCTCCCATTTGATTATCGTCGCGAAAACGGACGAGCCGTCGTGACCCAGCCGGCGCGTTTCCGGTGCTGGGCTCTCACTGCATCCGCCGTTGCAGGCATCTCACCGTCACTGAGAACACCACGATGAACATTGCGACGAACGCGAAAGACGGCGAAGGTGTTTCTTTGCATTCGAAACGCGCGCAGATCGCACAACACTATGAACCACCCGTGTCGTGGTGAAACGAGTCACTGTCACACTCCGTAGTGTAGATCACGTAACTGTCGGTGCTGTCAGGATGTTGGCCCATGTCAGGA
>NW_014557751.1:0-1151 GCF_001313825.1 Dinoponera quadriceps | reverse complement strand
GGAGAGAGAGAGAGAGAGAGAGAGAGAGAGAGAGAGAGAGACAGAAAGAAAGAGAGAGAGAGAGAGAGAGAGAGAGAGTAGAATATGGGTAAGATACGAAAGAATACTGTGCGACCGGATTTCGATGTTCGGCTTTTCCGAATCACCAACGCAAAACCGAAGGGCGAACCCGTAACGCGAAACGGTATCCAAGCCTCTGAAAGCCTCCTCTTGTCCGTATGGGCGCCAGGTGCGCGCAAGTCGCATCCACTAAATAATGACCTCTGCGGTCGGCGAAGCTGTCCGCGCGTCGGCCCTGCGACCCGAGTGTGTCCCGATCCGGACCGGCAGCTCTGGGGTGAGTGGAGTCGGAGGCGGGGTGGTTCTGACATTCACGCCGGGAATCGCTAACCAACAGAAAAGGGAATAAAGTAAAAAAAAAGAAAAACAGCGGCTTCGGTAAGCTTGCATGCCTTTATTCGGCCTTCGCGACAACCGGGCGATACAAGGCGCTCTGGTTTAGCACTTACAATATAAAATTTACTTTTATGCTTACGATAATTTACTTTCACTCTCACGATTACCGAAACACGGCGGACACGGGAGGTCCGCTGATAGTGGCCGACCTTTCCAACGGCCGCCGAGCCAAGGTGGAGAGTACTTTGCATTTTGCACCCGCGGTGCAGTTTTCCCCACGGCGCTCTACGACACACCGACAACACAAAAAAAGAATGCGATTAGGAGGCCTTACAAAAGCGGGCTCCCTGGGCGGTTGGTTCTGGTAGATTTTCGTCCGGACGATGCATCTCCCTCTATCTCTCGCTCCTGCTTGATCGTGANGGCGGCTGGTTCTGGTAGATCCTCGTCCGGACAATGCATCTCCCTCTAGCTCTCGCTCCTGCTTGACCGTGCCCGGCTCTCCTACTCACTCGCTCTCTCTCCGTCTCTCGCTTTTCCTTAGCCGTGTCCGGCTCTCCCTCTCGCTCGCTCTCTCTCGCTCACTCGCACTCGCGCCTTTGCTGACAATCTTTCTCTCTCGGCTCGCCAATCGCAGCTGAGGGAAAACTCTCACAAACGCCGATAATTTTGCGAGAGCCGAAAAATCTCCCGTCTGCCGAAGACACTTCTTCCCACGTCAGCCGATAATGGCTTCCACCGTGGAAGCTGCTGAT
>NW_014557750.1:731762-780115 GCF_001313825.1 Dinoponera quadriceps | reverse complement strand
GTAAATCGGTAAACAAAAGTATATACCTTTTAACAATATATAGAGCATATAAATATTGCAGTGTGATCTAAATTTTATAAAATACTATCGAATTACTGAAATACTTACAAGGGAAACGTATTGCTCCTACGAAGAAAAAGAAATGGTATTGCTCCCAGAAGAGAAAGAAATGGTAGGTGATCGGATATGCATTTTACACATGCGCGTGGCTAATCAACATGCCGTTTTTTCATGAGAACTAAAAGTTTATTGGCTCTTGCGTTGTTTCTTTCGCGCAATAAGCGTTCATTAACAAGAGGTCGTTCAATCGATATCCGTTTCTTTGTTAAAGGATTGAGTATCTTTTCGATGTTTCTAAATTAGTTTAATAAGCATCAATACTGTTTTTCATTCAATGTTACTAGAGTTTGTCTCAAGGCTGCCTTCCAAAATCCTGCTCGACGGGTAGACTAATATCTAATTGACCAATCAGAACAAAAAGAACAAAGATTTCTTTACATTGATTGGTTAATTAATATTACTTCACCTGTCGAATAGGGTTTTGGAACGCAGCTTATGTCTAATTTCCGTCTGTTCAAGATTTTCTGGTCGATTCGAAAGGTCAGTGAAAGTACTAGCACCATAGAGATAACTAGCACTCGGTTTGCATCTTTAAAAATTAGACAGCTTATTTATTTTGAAATACGTTAAAATATAACACAAATGAATATTCAGTATAAGTATGTATTTTATTTGCTAAGCAGATTTATAAAACATAAGATAAACATAAAGTTCATGTTATTTTTTTGTGAAAATGAGTGAAAAAAATTGTAGCTTTTATTCATTTTCTATAATATGAATATAAGATTATATCTGTGCAAATTTATAAACTGAACTTACGAAAATGTAAAAAATTTAAAAACAAAGCACAATTTGGGTAAATATTTAGGATGTAAACTTTATTATAGATTTCAATGGAACTGTTCTCGTACAATGCTCCTTAAAATGTAGGACATAATTTTTTAAATGAAAATGATAACAATTATTTGCCAAATTTTGTTCTCTGTGTATATAATCTGCATAATCTAAATTCTATTGTGAAAATATATATCATAATCTTAAATCTATTGTGAAAATATATATCATTATCCATTTAATTCTTATAGGACGATGCATCCTGTGAAATACTTGCAAGATCATTTTATAAGCATTTTCTACATATTAATATCTGAACAAATAGTTTTCATAATATCAACCAATTTTTTAACAGAGAAAATCTGATATTTGTAGGTGCAAGATATTCGACCGGACGGTAGAAAATTTCTGTCTTTTCGACCAATAAATATTAATATTTCGTCAATTGTTCAGGCTGATGGTTCTATATTAAAGTTGGATAATACAATTATGGTCTGCGGCATTAAAGCTCCATAGCATCATTTTTACGAAAGTTATAGCTTATTGAATTATGTTTTTAATTATAAGGGATAGTACGTCTGGCCAACCCTTGAGTCATACTACTTGAGAAATAGAAGTACCTCTGACTCCATCGTTTAGTCATATCACGACCTCAGGCGAAAGATTTATGCGTGATTTGAAGGAAAACACGAGTATAACTTAGTTTCTCGTTAAGTTTAATGGCGGCTTGTAATGAAGATTCCGGAACTAAATTACGGAAATAACAGGTCTGATAAACCCGTTATTTCTGTAATGGATATATTATTAATGTGACGGGTTTACGGAATAATTAGAATGGTTTATTTTCCTGCAGGAAACTTGTTCGATAATAAGTCTGTCTTTTTTAGCTGAACTAGATTACATTTTTTATGTCAGGGTGAAACAAATATATATAACTTAGCGTTGGAAGAGAAAAAGAAGGAAATTTCAGTGCAGCACTAGTTGCACTAGTTCAATTAAGAGGAATAAGCCTAATCTTTCATGCGCATACGTGAAGTATCTAGTCATTTACCATTTCTTCCTTTTCTGCCGTGCCTGTAGGAACGGTTTCTCTATAACTATAATATAACTTTTGTAAAAATGATTCTATGGAGATCGTTTAAGAAGTACTTTAAAGTTTCAAGTCTCTAGTTTCTAATTATATTTGCTATATTAATGTTATTGTTAATTTTAGCCAAGATATTTCGAATTAAACGAGAAATGGCGACCGCTTAATTTCAAACTTCATCTTTCAGTTGCGTTTTCAGGACGGAAAATTATTTGATTTGAAAATGTGATATAGGAGTTTTAAAGAAAAAACTTTAAACTTTTTACGTATTTGTTCATGAATGTTTGTATATACGTACGCTTCATACACTTCGATGCATATGTAAATTTCTTGTAAATTTAAATGTTGGAATTTGGCCTAAGAGATATGGCCTAAAAGAGATGGCCGTAGATTCGATCTTGTTTTAGTCAGATAGACAAAAATAAAATTTCATAACTAACTTACGTTTATACTTGTATAATAATAATAAAAGGATAGTAAAACATTTAACTTAAAATATATAAGTATACTGAGAGAAAGGGTGGGAAGGAGGGAGGGAGGAAGGGGGGAGAGGAGGGGGGACAGGGAGATATATATATAACAGGGTATTATGTATATATATATATTTACTTAATTTGACTACATTTTGTAACTTCTTTTTTTTTCTATCTTATTTTCGCTCTCTAACTTTTACAAAAGCTTTTAACCTACTGGCTGCTGATGTCTCACATGTGAAACATAAGTTCACAACGTTGGTTAATTATTTACTTCAGCCTTGGAGAGAACATATTTGGCTTCGCGAGACCAGCAGTTAACAAGTTAATCAAGAAAAAAGCAACTATACATTATCAATTTAAATTAATCAATTGAGAATATCGGCCGTGAACGCTACAATATAAGAGACATGTAGAACAACTGAATAAATCTAATGCAATTCAACATCTGTTATTTATCGATCATGCTGATAGCAGTTGTATATATCAATAAATAAAGTATAAAGTATATATATTTACTATATCTATACTATCTTATTATACTAACTATTACTATATTAACTATACTACTACTATATACTATATCTATACTATCTTACTATACTAACTATACTTACCATAATATATATTATATAGCTATAAAAATATACAGAGTGTACAAATATTGTAATTCGACTTAGAATCTAGAAAATAATATCGAAATATTGAAGTAATTACAAAAATAACTTAGTTTTCCTACTGCTATGAAAGAAGAAATAGTAGATGAGCCCGAATATGTTTTTCACAAATGCGACATTTAAGCTTTTTATTTTTAGCTGAACTAATGCTGTACTGAACTAAACGGTATAAAACTAACGGATGATAATTAATTCACGGCGATAGTGGACCTTAGCTGTCCCATTAGCTTGTAACATTCTACAAGGCGCTTTTGGTCCCCTATGCGTTCGAGCGTTTTAACGGCTTCAGCGAGCATGCCTTCACGTTCGCCAGGCGACACTGACAGCAGTGTCGGCAAATACCTACAAGTCAGATACAATGCGACTGCGTGCTCCCTTTCGCCGTTACTCTGCTCCTGCGATCGATCCTTGCCGCAGATGATAGAGGAGCGCGAATTCCGGTGATGTGAACTCCGATCAAGTAAGATCTGGGTCTTCACTGGTGTCGCGCCGGCCATAATGCGTGCTGTAGCCTCGTACAAAAATACCCGTGCCAGTACAGACTGAAAAAGTATGTTAAAAATATATACATACATAAGGATATATTTGATATACATTCCGGCTTGCTTGTTAATTAATTTATATTTTAGAAAATTAATTTTTGTTATTGATATTACTTCACCGTATAATTTGTCACCAGAAATCACCAAATATTTGTTATTTTCAACTTTGAGTGATATAAGTTATAAACTATTGTTACCGAATCTCACACACAAACGGGTAAAAAATAAGAAAATTTATATCTTAATTTATATCTTCTTTTACTTCGATTATTATTGACAATATAGAAACAATCAATTTTTTAATTAGAACATTATTCTTTCCAATGTATTTATGATTTTCACGGCAAACTATTTACGATTTATCATCTACTTACTGGAATATGTTGACACAATTGTCTTAAGCATGCCAAGTCACGTTGAAAACTCGCGAGTGATACGTTCGCGACTGATCTGTCTAATTCCGCATCAAAGTCTTGCCATAGTGCCGTGCGTAATTCTAGGAGCCAGTCACAGACCCATAACTGAATAAGCTGGAAAAATGAGAAGAAGAATGAGATTAATATGGTGAATAGTGAGATTTACATGCATGTACATATAAGCATACACAGAGGCGAAGACAAAATTATCTGTACGATGCTGCGACCTGCCACAGGAGTTGCACTGTAGAAGTATTGCATAGTTATATTTCATGCAATGCAACTACAATGCACACTTGTAACAGATAGACAATTAATTTCAACAGTTAATTTAATTCTTCTTCTTTATAGAAAACTTCGAAGCTTTCCAATAAGTTTTAAGTTATAAGCGATCAAAAATGCAGATTTTCTGAGAAGTGGTCTTTGCTAATAAATAACGAAAGTTTACTATTCAAACATTAATTTTAATAAAATTTCGAGGTTAATTCAAATTCAGTTTGATCACTGAGAGAATCTTGCCGTTAAATTCCATTAAATCTTCGAGAAGAAAATATCGATTTAAAATTAGTTAAAATTCTAAATAAAATTAAATGATTTTTGGATTTTTCTTAATAGTTTACTGATTTGAAATATATAAAGTTTGAAATTTTACGCAAGGCTGCATTTTTATGCTGTTACTTCAACTCGATGCTGACGTTTGACGGAATCATACAATGTTGGCAGGTCGTATCTATAACGAAGATCTACTATAAAGTATTCGAATGACTCACTAAGATCTGCTGCGACGATTGTTCTTTGCAGTGATAATACACCATCGACTGTTCGAGCAATAATCCAGCCTGGTCGATAAAACGCATGGAGGCTAACTTTGACGAATGTTTCGCCGCCTGCAAAACGTTGAGTACCGCGTGCGGCAGCGGGCTGATTCTACTGTTGCTGTCGCCGATTTGGAAATTTCTTTTGTAAGGAAATTTACGCTCCACAACGCTCCAAGCTTCGGAGTTCTCTTCACCTAATCTCCAACTCGCAGCAACGCACATTACTGCTCCCCACCATAATCCTACCTCATCTTCACACGCTGCAACATGAAAATAGAACAGACAACGTTATAGAATAGATAAATTTTCAGTTATAAAAGTTTTAAAATTTGCATTCACTTTGAAACGACGCACATTGTGTCGGTCGTTGATCGGTTAACTGATATTTTAACGATTCAAGTTCTTATATATATATATATATAAGATTTTTTCTTTTAATTTTATCTAAAGGATATATTATAATGTATACAATATTATGAGATATTGCATAGAACTTCTCCTTTTAATCGATATGTAAAAAGTGTAACATCTTCCCTATATCGATTTTTCCTTTATTTCTCAAATAAAGCATGCAGACTTACTTGCTACGCTAACTTGGTCGGTACTTGGGAAACAGGCGTCCACTTCGGCAGAGGCCATGATAATTTGTCCTAGCTCGAGAACGGAGGATGCGTGACATTCTCCGGCCGTACCGGTCAGTAAACGTAGGCATTGCCCAAACAGGTGATCCCTGTACGCGCGAGCCACGTACGACACAGGATCCGCTCTGCTGCTCTGCGACGTGAATTCGCTCTCGTGTCGTTGATTCTTATACCGCCATTTGTGAGACGCCAAGAATCTTGCCCCTTCGTCGTTCATGATCCATTTCAATTTCGGCGGTACGGTGCACGAGGACAAGAGAGCACGCGCCTTACCCAAGTAATATTTGTGTATGTACGGGAAGAAGGATTGTTTAAGACATAACGCGGTATTCACGTATATCTCTGCTAAAAGGGGCTTTGGCATACTCTCGCCGGCAGCCTCCGCGTAATTGAGCGCGCATAGGGCAAAGTACAGATTTGTGCTTCTCGTTCCTTCGGACAGACGAAGGCAGAGCGTGTATTGGTAGACGATAGCTATTTCCATAGCGGACATCTCCACCTGTTGCCGTCCGGACTTGTCCGACAGCCACTTGTTGATATGCATCACCCATCTACCCAGCCACAACTTGTGAAGCACTTGTTTCACTATCTGCCATACAGTGGCTAGACAGATCTCTGTTCGTGACAATGGAAAAGACCGGCCGAAGTACTGCAGGCATTGATGCAAGTCTCGATACGCTTGATTATATTCGTGCTTAGAGATGTTAAATTCGGCCTGACGTCTCCAACGACGTAATTCGAGGAAGGCCTTGCTGTCCGTGGGTAAGATGGGGTCGCTGTACGGCAGTAATTTACAAAGACCACCTGCCAGAAGTATCAAATTGGTAAACCAGAGAATGACGTTGCTCCATAATAGTCTGTCCGATTCCGATTGATCTGCCGAAACAAAAATTAGGAATCAAAATTAATTCATCGAAATAGAAAATATGCGATTTTCATTCAACAGACATCTATAATCGCTTAGATAAACTTGTTCAAGTTCTAGGAAAGGTTTAATTTGCATACCTTGATAATTCAATATTGTCCGTCCATCCAATTTCGTATTTAGGTAATCGTAATTGAATTTTCCAACATTATTCATGATTATACCGAGAGGATTGAACGCTAAGAACAGCAACATGAATCCACACAACGTCAGTCGCGTGTGATCCCTCATGCTTCCATTGGACGACGCGGCCATGGGATGTAGATTCTGCAACGCATCCGGATCGTCCTTTACGGACGACGGAGAAGGTGGTGATAGTGGCGCGGGTGCGGGTGAGAGTGACGGCTCGCTGGAGTCTGAACGTGGAGGCGTCAGTTCTCCGCACGTCAGTAAATCACGGAGATTTTGCCGTTGAGCTGCCATTTTCAGTGACATGTTTTCAGCTTTTAATTTTGCATTGGCGTTTTGCAGGAATCTACAGCAAGAAATACGAAGCTATTTCTACCAATGTATACTTCACACATAATGAAAGTTAAAATTTCACTCCCGACCTGATATAATCGATAGTTTTCCGTAAGATTGCCGATTTATTTAACTTAGCGTCAACGCCGACTATGATGTTTTTCAATTCGATAATTTTGTCGTTGATCGATGTTCTGTAACGTCGCTCGATAGCGTTGTGAGCGCTGCGTTTCACCTCTCTCACCCTTGGCACTCCCACGTGAGTGCCTGTGTTTATACGGTTAATTTGTACCTTTTCAGTATCAAGCACCACAGGAATCCCTGGAATCAAACAGGATTATGTAACAATAATGTACATTTTAACAGGAATTCTATGTTTTGTGCACAGGTGTATGTGTGTATGTATAGTATATATATAATTGGTTTCAAAACAAACATTTTTTTTTATGTAGTTTGGAATGCAGCCAATAATCCAATGAGAGAACTTAACTTCTGGGAATTAATAAAAAAAGAAACAAGCTCTCTGTTAAAACCATTTTGACACCAAATATACACATGTTATCAATATTAAATATTTAATAGTTAAATATTTTTATGTACCAGTAGCTAAAACTGTCCCATTTGCGGTATTCACCAGAGTACGTATCTGAGGTACAGAAGTCGTAACAGCCTGTGTGCCTCTTGAATATACAAGAGACTCTGATTTTATTATTTTGGCTGGTAGAATCAGCTGTCTTTGCTGGGGAACTGGAGCCAGAGTTACAACAGGTGACTGCACGTTAAAACTTACATTTTGAGGTATAGTATATTGTGAGTTAAAGACTGTAGGTGTTGAAGCCACTGATATTCTCTGTGGCCTGTTTTGTACAGATGTAATATCTTGTTGTACACAAGTGATTGGTTGACTATTATCTGTCACTGGCTGTGTTATCATAACATTCGTATTTGATGGTTCAAGAATACTTGAATCCTTGAAATCTTTAAAATCCTTGAACTCATCGGTATTGTTGAGGTTCAAGAAATCAAATGTATCCGTATCCATTGGTATAGGTTCTTCCAATTCAGAAAGTAAAGTCTCGTCACTGAATAAATTTTCATTTTTCAATAATTCACTTTCACAGTTAGTAAGAAGATCTGCAATATCATATATTACAAATGATTATTATAAATTAGGTCTAATTGTTTCTTGTTAACATTAGAAATGTTTAAATTTTTCCAACATGACCGTCTGTAACTGTGAAAAAGAAAAGGAATCATTCTATATATAGGTTCTCAGATTCTACATATAGATATTAAAGTAGCATAAAATATGAAAAGTCACATATAAATAAATATTCTAGTCAATATTATACTACTCTATATATAGTGGAATATAATTTTATAGATTAGTATAAAATTATGATTTAATTTTACAAGTGATTACTCGAAACAATTCTTATATTACTACAATACAGGAACATTTTAGTTCGACAACAGACAAGCAAATAGACAGACAAAAAAGTAAGCAGGCAACAAAATAATAAGTTAATAAATAAATAATAAATATGCAAATAGAGATAAATAAGTGAAAGTAAGAAAGAGATAAATAAGTGAAGTAAGGTGAGATAAGATGAAATGAGATGTCTGTGAGTAATAAAATGTCGAGCTGAGAAACAATAGGAAAACGAAATGTTTTAAAATATATGACAAGTTTTATTCGAAGTGCAAAGTAACAGTATTTATTGAAAAAAGCATCGTGTCAACACGTACCATCGATGCCAGTGACTTCGTTCAAATTAAAGCTGTCATTGGATTGGAAATTCGTAAAATCATTCTCTTGATTCGGCACCCATCCTCCTGGGTCTGCCATTATACTGATCACTATTTTAAATATTTATTCACATGAAATAAACGTGCCAATCGGCCGCGACACTTTGTTCAACATCGATATGTCAAACGCAATAGCTAAAAAATTACAAACGATCACCCGACTCGTGGGTGACCAATCCGAACGCTACTACAGATCGGATGATGTTACGTCATCTTTGTGCGTTATCGAACTCGATAAAATTAACCTACGTTCGGATCTAGAAAAAGTGTAGTAAGTTTTAAGCCGTAAGAAATTGACCAATCACAGTTGAATATTCTTGTATAATTTGACTGTGATTAGTTAATTTCTTACGGCTTGAAGCTCACCTATTGTAGATCCGGACCACCGCTATGTTTGCAGAAATCTGTCAGGCCACTAACGACTGCGCTCGACAAAAAGAAGCAATTAATAAGAGATTAATTTTCACAATGTCTGATTGGTGTTTATATTTGTCGATTTTGACTATAAAACATACATCAATTATATTTATTAAACTATGCTACGTTCAGAACGCCACGTTGGGAGTAGAATTTTATTTAATTGACCAATAAGGATAAAAGAACTAAGATTTTTTTATCGCGATTGGTCGATTAAATGCCACTCTATCCTCAGTGTACTCCCGAACGCAGCTCTATTTATGGCTACTTACTTTTTTTCGATGAGTAACACACTTTATATTTAAAAGGAAAATATATTTCTTAAAAATTACTAAAAAATGAATTGATAGTCGAATGTAAAGAGAATAATTAACTGTGATTGGTAAATTTCTTAAAATACCTATTGTAGACCGACATTTATGTTTTCGGCATAAGTTAACGGTTTACGGCTTGCATAAATCAGCCTTAAGAAATTGACCAATCACAGTCGAATGTGAGAAGAATAATCGATTGTGATTGATCAATTTGTTATGACTTACAGCAAGATTGTGGAGCAGGGTTACTGTTTTGGAAATTTTTGTCTTCCTGCGAATAGGTTATGTATCGCTCTCAGCGGTGCGGGTAGCAGCACCGATAGTCAATTTTGAATGCATCCGGAGCCGGCGTGGCGCCGCGCGGCGATTCGCAATACAACAGCCGGGATTTCAAATTTTGTATTGGACAAAGGTTAGTCGTCCATTCGGTGTTCGCGGCTATCGTTCCTGTTGGAGTACGTCGCGGAATACTGCGAATTGTGAGACGCGAATTCGATCTTGAATGATACTGGTCGTAGCTGATGGTTCCAATATAGCGTTCAACGATCACCCCGCGCGCCGCGGCCCCTGCGACATCGTGCGAGTCTGACAGCGTACACGAATGAAGGGCAGCGTCTTTCTGCGGATAATCAGTCGGGCCAAACAAGTGGTTTCGCGTCGATACATAAGCCTGACTACCATGGCGAAAAGTAAGTTCGAATACGTGAAGGAGTTTGAACGGGACGACCATTGTTTGCCGAATTGCTGGATTGTGGTTAGAATTGATGGCAGGAATTTCTCGAGATTCTGCGAGACGCATCAATTCGTCAAGCCGAACGATGTAGCGGCTTTGGAGCTGATGAATCGTGCCGCGATCACCGTTATGGAAGACTTTAAGGAGGTTATACTGGGCTTCGGCCAGAGCGACGAGTACTCGTTCGTTTTCCGGAAGGACACGGAGCTCTACAAACGCAGAGGTACTCGTGCACGTATAGCGTCGTGTGAAATTGCTTAATTCATAACAGTCTGAATTCAGAGTTAAAAAGCTTCTCATTCGATATTGTGTAATTGTAGACGTAATGTTTACAATTTTTCATATGATTGAAAACAATTTTATTTTCCAAGAATTGATTAGTTCGGGATGATTAGCCATACTATATTCTTCTACTCAAATATTATAGTGAAATGTTACATGATAACATTGTAATTTTACAAGTTTAATTGCTGTTTAATCTCATGTATCTATACATGCATCTCATGTATCTGTACATGCACCTTCCATATTTAATGTCTTTGTACTTGTTTCAGTATTTAAACTAATGTCAAATGTAAATTCTCTATTTACTTCGGCATATGTCTATCATTGGCCACGCTTCTTTGGAAGCAAAGAATTATATTATCCACCTTCGTTCGATGCTCGTGTTGTGTTATATCCAACGGATAAGAATTTGAGAGACTACCTTGCTTGGCGACAGGCTGACGTACATATCAATAACTTGTACAATACTTGTTTCTGGAATCTCATATTGAAAGGAAAATTAACTCCAAATCAGGTAAACTTGTTCAGTAATACTTCTTGGTATGCTATAGAGCTTGACAATTATTATATGTATCTTGTTTATTGTACTTTTACATAAGTTTATTTCTGCACACTTTATTTAAAACTTTCTGTTCTCTTTATTTTTTTTTCTCGATGTTAATATGAAATAAGCAAGAAGACTATTACAGGCGGAAGAGAAACTTAGGGGAACTCTTTCATCGCACAAAAATGAGCTGCTTTTCCAAGAGTTCGGTATAAACTACAACAATGAACCACCACTGTTTCGGAAAGGTACAACGCTTATTCGAAAATTAGTGCCTGATGGCACAGGAAGATTGAAACCCGCTGTGGTCCCTTTGGTAGATGATATCATCAATGATCGTTTTTGGAAAGAAAACCCTGAAGTGATTGGTTTGAAGAGTCTAGCGACTTATCAGCCGCTGAACTTGCCGAATAATATTAAAAATACCATGCCTGTACCGACACCTCCATCGCCCACCGTAAATATAAAACATGTAAACAATGTTCCACCACCACCGCCGCCCACACAAACGATTAACGCAAATTCGATGAACGAGGAAGTGCATTCTAAAAGAAACAGAGAGACGGACGGAGATAGAATGCAGTGCGACAGTGAACGCATTTGTAGGAGATAAGTGTACCTTTTTTTTTCTCCCCCTCCCACAAAAGATGAAACTGAAGTGAGAAACTGTAAGGTAATTATATTTATATCTATATTATATACACTACAGGTATAAATATTATGATGAATATATGATAGACTACCGATAGTAATATAATAAATTTGAAAAATAATAAAATAGTAATATGTAACAAAACTTTAGGTTTGTTTTCTATTCCTGCATTGCACTAATTCAAGAAATATGCATTGAAGCAGTTTCTGCTCCAGACCTGGTGTTAAAATGCTGTTTTCTGTCCCAGTGTAGCGGAACTCGATGCAAGAGTTCTGACTGAACTGGCTGCACCAGATTTGGAGCCAGTGCAAGAACAGAAAGTGTTGTTCCACAGCATTTTCGAGTAAAAGTGCAAGAAACATCAAACAGCTTGTATAGTTATGTCATTAAATTATTGTTCTTTCACTCTAATGTTCACGATACACATGGACGTGCGAATAAGTGTCCAAAGTTACGTTTTATTACTTCTATTTTGAAGTTTACACGTTTAGAGCCTGCATTCTGAACGCGCTTACAACGTATGTTAGTGTAGTTGATAAGTCAACTTAGTAGTTCTGAAAAGGAATTTTGTTACAAACGCGTGATACCGGTTTTTCCTAACAGAGCACTGTTATCACCATGTTTAAAATACGAGCGATAGAATGCTCATATCTCTTGTTGGCGCACTAATATCATTGTATGTACATTCGGAATACAGGCCATTTACTATATAGCTATCAAAAATTAAATAGTAAATATGAAAGTAGGAGCTTTCCTTGACATTGAAAAGACTTGACAATATATATTTTAATGTACGTAGCATTTAACATTCAGATATACAAGTTAGAGCTGTTGCTAGTTATTGTTGAAAATAACTTCAATTCTACAGATATAATGTAACACACCATGTTATTCTTGCAATAAAATGTTTTTTATTAGTTTGCACACTTACACTCGTCAATTCTGGCTTGCACTAGTTCATTTCAATTCTAGTGCAGTCTTAGTACAGGAATAGAAAACAAACTTTTTGGATAAAAAGCAACTTTAGTAAACAAATAAAATGCTACAGTGAAAGAAAAAATTCCTTTTAATCTTCGTGAGAAAAATAAATATGTAGTAAATACATATTTACAAAATAGACATAAATATTAGATAAGTTAAAGTAGAGCCGTTGGTAGACTCAATATAGAACTAAAGTAATGATAAGTTATTTCACACGCGGGCAAAAATGTATTTTGATGTATGCGGAAAGATAATCTTGTCCTTGCTAGAATTGCGCGAAACAACCTTCGTAAGAACAATTTTTACTATAAGTTTTTTCCTGGCTCTAGCTTAATGCCAAAAAAAAGAGAAAGATGAGAAAGGTTAACGATAATATATACTGTTGCATATGAAGTTTGACAATTGCATTGTTAATCATATGGAATGCTGTATATTTTTATTACTTTATATTACAATTTTCGAATTAGTAATTACAACGTGAAGTAATACGTGACAATGAATTGCATTGGCGATTACAATAAAATACACTATGTACACAAATTCTACTGCACTATTTTTGACACTCTCGCTGCGTCATTCTGATTAATGACTTGGAGGATTTTTTTTTAGCGTTTCAAATTTTTATTGTGTATTTCTCCGCATTTGACGTCATTGATCAAGATAGCCACGGCGAGGGAACTTTAAACTCTGGTAATATGCGTGACAATAACAATTCTAAATAATTCTCGACATATGCGTGCATATCGATATATAATACTTGTATATGGTATTTAAAATGATTTAAAATATGTAACAAACCTCCGTAGGAGTGTTATTTTTTAAACAGTTTTGAAGAACAACTGACAGATTAATTCAACTGATATAATTTTGTGTTGTATCTCGGATCTCGAAGGAATAATCGACCGCTCGAAAGTGGATTACGGATCATGATCAACTGGTTTATTCTAAACGTTATTGTATTGCGAAAGTAAATATAGATGACTGACATTGCTGGTTCGATCGTATAATTTAAAATATAGGGATGTAATTATCTATTTTAGCACGATGCTTTTGAGCTACGCATTCTGCGATCCATACAATATTACGGCATTCTTGCTCTTTCAATTTGAGGTAGCTGTAGAATACCCCAAAGTGGAATTGTTGAAGAAACGCATGAACGTTTAAACGAACCTATGTACCGAAACGTGACAATTGTTAATAACATTTAATAAAAGATACTACACTTACACTAGTGCTTGCACGTTAACGATCGTTGTCTTAAATTTTCTTCACGAGAAATATACTTGCCTCGTGCTCGAAGAATTTGTCTTCCAAGGTTTTATCGCCAGGATTATTGCCGGCTCCCTCAAATAAGGCGCTGTATTCCTGTTTGAACAATGAGTAATGAAAAAATTAAATAAACTGACATATATTTAGTAGTAGAAAAACAAGAAAATGCTTGCACGCTTTACAGAAGACACTATGTAGTAATTAGCAATCGTTTAATTATATATTAATATTTAAAATCTTACGGCGTAATATTCCGCTACAGCCTTGACTTGTTCGTAATCGTCGGCCCTTGCTAGAGCTGCTAATCCATCTGGGTTCAAACGTCCGCAACGTGGATACAATTTCGCACGGTCGTCTTTGCCCAATTCAGTCCCGAACGAATTAATGGTTATAATGATCGCTCTTCTATCCGCTTCGAACTACCAAAGTATCATAGATACGCTATATATTGCACAAAAGATAAATTCTTATCATTTTAACCGGATGAAATCTCTTACAGCAAGTATCTCACACATAGTGTCCGCAGTTGTGCCACCAAGTTCCTTGCAAAATTTATAAAATGCTTCTAAATACGCCTTGTAAAGCGTGTTTCTTATTATCTCAATATTCATTTCATCCAAATCTTGCTCAGAAATGCAATCCACAAAAAATGGCGCTGTAAAGAAAGAAGATATAAGAATATTTACAAGGTTTAGAAATATGATGATATTGTTAACACATTATTGTATATAAAAGAAGGAGAAAAAAAGATAGTAAAATAACATCCTTACAAGAAAAATGATGCAATTTATATATAGGTTCTAATTGGAAAAATAAATAAAGGACAAATAAAATAATTATTACTTATATTCATTCATCATAGCTTACAGTACTGTATCATTTTATCTTTATTTGGCATGTAATGAACATAAAGATAAAACAGAAAGATAGAATGATGCTTATAATATTGTAAGCATAAATTAATAATGACTCATTTTGGTCATTTATTAAAAAAAAATAAGATACAAGTGAAAAATACAATTCAAATAAAGGTCATACCTAAAGGTGTATCTACTAATACAGCATTATACAGCTCAGCAGGTGTAGCAGCAACATGAATCGCTTCCATCTGCTCGAAACTACCAAGTGGATGGCACTTTGGAATCAATTCTGAGATAGGTCTTTGATGCAAAGTACCAGTGATCAGCAGAATGATATTGTCAATCATATAGCTGTAAGTGATGAAATCTAGAAATTGTGAAAGCGGCTCGACTGAATGATTACGCATATGTTGAAATTCCACAACTAATTTCTCCCTCAACTTGTCATCGATCACACTGACAGAAAGCGGAGATGGTTCATTGGCCAAGAAACTGCCATAGTCCGTACCAGCCAAATGCAGCTTCAGATCTGTACAGATAATTAACAGAGCGATTAATTTGAATTAAAAGGAAATAATTTAAAACTCGTTTACATACTTGATACAAAGAATCGATTAACGTTGTCACAAGGAAAACGAAGAGAACATACCTTTAAAAAATATCTTGAACCTGTATTTTTAAGCAATGAATTACAGAGCCACATGTTATAAAGGGATTCTTTTTCGCTTAAAGAACATTAATTCGGTCCAAGAATGAGATTCTTAAAACGTGACGGAACGAGTAGAAACTAAATACCTTCGAGCGTTTCGCACTGAACCAGGTTCAGATAATCACTTTGCTGGAGTATGCCGCATTTAAAACCGCGGCACAGGCCCTCCAAGTAGCCACCGTCGATGTTGAACATGCAGCCCTTCATCTTGGAGCAAGATTTCTCCCGAGCACGTCCGTACAATAGGCAGATCCGTCAAAATCGAAACGGGGACTCACGCGACTCGCCCTTTTTTCACCGAGATCATATGACCGAGCGCACGGAAGTTTACCACGAATTCTCTCTCACTTATCGATATCGTCGATTCGCTGGAACAAAAGGCGCTCGATTCAAAACAGAGCTGTCCTTCCGAACGACCACCTTGCACGTATATGTTTGCAGGTAAAATATCTTGTATAATTATTCGCGCAGAATCTACTTTTGAACTTACTTAATCGCGAGTTGTGAAATAGTTCACTTGATATGTATGAACTATGTACTATGCGTACTTGTAGATTATGCGTATCCGCTCGCGATCGAACTACGGTTTGAAGTGCGCACAACTTCACGTGCTTCAGGCATTTCTGAAAATGCATGCACGCTATATCGCAATGTCGAGTGTGTATTGCGTTAATTCGAACCGCTATAAAAGAGAGACCAGAGAAACTCGAAGCTGCGTTTTCCTTCCGCTCGTCGCAGTGTGCCCTTGTGTGTTTTCAAGCCGCAATTTATTGAGAAAATTTACGTCGTAAATCACAGTCTTATTGGTATGCGGGAGGCAAGCCGATGCGAGAAAAAATTTCACGCTACACCGCATAGCCAGATAGAAGAAAATCAAGGTGCTCGCCACAGTTGTGCAAATTTAATTATCTCGCGTTCGTGCACAAAAATTGCAAAAATCGTACATTTCACAGTCGGTGAAGGTTTACATCGTGCCGCTGTATTGTCCGGCTCGCTGATAAGTCTCTCGATAGATGGACGATAAGCTCTAACGATAGTTGGAGGTAAATTCAAACAGTTTCCATGACACTTTTGTCTCATCGGTTAGAGCGATAAGTCTCATGTGTGACAACGTGACGGAAAATATTCGTGAATATTACGTATTACGAAAGGCTAGATACGAAATTTCCGACCGCTCGTAACCTGTACGTAAATAAAATATTGTAATTGTCGTGACCATCCTGCGAAATGTTATCGTTACTTTTATCGTCGAGTATGACAGCAATTATTCAAGTTGGTTAGACGCGGTGATGGGAATGATATTATGCCACATCCGATGTGTTATTTCGTTATTATCTCTCGTAGGCGATAGAACACTTATCAATCGTTGCGTAATTATTCATCATATTTCGTACTGGTGGTGTGTTACAGAAAACTTGCCGAAACCTGCCCTCGACTCTACAGACGGATAATTAAGACATTTCTACTTCTGAGAAGATATTAATGACATCCTTGCTGGCGAAGAATTTAATCGTATTGAAGGAAGTATCAGTCTAATTATTGTATTTTCATTGATAATTGTCTATTATGGCTCCTCAACATTCAGTGAATACTGGTGATAGTAATCTAGATGCTAAGATCACCGAATGGCTGCAGTGGAATAAGGTATGATATTTATACTGATGGGTTTGACACACACATAGATGTATGTAATAAGTAGAACTTCAGTTGTATAATATTTATATAAATTTCTATATTTTGTATCATAGGATCCAGAAGCAGAAAATGAGATATATAAATATTTAAATAATAAAGATGTTAATATATTATCAAAATTGTTCCTCAAGAGACTCGAGTTTGGGACTGCTGGTCTTAGAGGCTGCATGGGACCAGGTTACAGCCAGATGAATGATTTAGTTATTGTGCAGACTGGTCAAGGATTAACAAAATACTTGATGGATACAGTATCTGAGGCAGCAGAGCAAGGTGTTGTAATAGGATATGATGGCCGTTATAATAGTAAGATGTAAGCTACTTGCTATACTTGGAATTTGTGTCAACAAAGACTATTATATAAGTTATATAATAGCTCTAGCATATTTTATGTTTAGTTATATAATAGCTTTAGCTATATTTTATGTTTAATTTATATTTTATTTATATCTTATATATATATTATATATTATAGTCACAAAAATTTATGTTATTATCAAAAATTGCATTACAACATGAAGATTAATTGCAAATATTCTTCTCTTAGGTTTGCAGAATTAACTACTGCAATTTTCATAACCAACGGTATCAAGGTGTACTTGTTTCGTAAAATCTGCCCCACACCATTTATACCGTACACTATACTGAAATATAAGTGTGCGGCAGGTATCATGATTACTGCTTCTCATAATCCAAAAGATGATAATGGATATAAAGTTTATTGGCAAAATGGTGCACAAATCATTTCACCACACGATAAGAAGATTCAAAGCTACATTCTCAATAATCTCAAACCGCTCGAATCTTTGTGGGATATAAGTAAAATTTATAAAAACCCTCTTAATATGGATCCAACGACCTATATTACAGAATGTTATTATAAAGACCTGCGAGATGGCGTTCTGTACCCTGAAATTAATAAAAATACTACATTAAAATTCACGTACACTGCCATGCACGGTGTTGGATATGATTATATGAAATCTGCATTTGATGCAGCAAACTTTGAGGTAGTACATTATATATTAACATCAGAAACACATTTCTTGAGAAATTAATCACTCATCATTATCCTTCGTTTAAAATTTTCAGCCATTTTTAGTAGTCGAAGAACAGCAATTGCCAGATCCAGAATTTCCCACAGTGAAATATCCAAATCCAGAAGAAGGGAAAAGTGCTCTCGATCTTAGCATAAAATTAGCGGATAAAAGCGGTTCGTCTATTATACTCGCCAATGATCCTGACGCTGATCGGCTTGCGTGTGCGACAAAGAAAAAGAGGTTTGTTGACATGAAAATATACAACTTACAATATAATATATTGTAAATTTATCTTAAATAATGAAGGAAAGTAACAATAAAAACATATTGAATGACTTTCATAGCGGAGAATGGCATGTCTTCTCTGGAAACGAGCTTGGCGCATTACTGGGTTGGTGGATGATCCACACTCATCGAGTGTCAAACCCTCAGGCAGATCTAAACAACGCATATATGTTAGCATCAACTGTTTCCAGCAAGATCCTAGCTGCGATAGCTAGGAAAGAAGGTTTTAATTTTGAGGTTTGCTATGATTTTTGTAACGAGTTATAATGTTTGATACATAGAAATAGAAAGTAATTTAATATATATCTTCCTTTTCTCTTGACAGGAGACTTTAACAGGCTTTAAATGGATGGGTAACAAAACTGTAGAATTAATGAAGGATAATAAAGATGTGCTATTCGCGTATGAAGAAGCTATAGGTTTTATGTGCGGTACCCAGGTATTAGATAAGGATGGTATCAGTGCTGGCGTACGTGTAGCTGAATTAGCAGCCTATCTTGAAATGTTAGGGTTGACTTTGTCTGATAAATTACAGGAAATATATACAGAGTATGTATATAATTTGGAATCTAAAACAATTTTCACCTAAATGCGATAAATCCTAATTATTTAATAAAATACGTAGATACGGCCATCATATTAGTGATAATTCTTATTGGATATGTCACGAACCAAACACCATCAAGGCAATATTTGAGCGATTGAGGAATTACCATGGCAAACCGAACATGGTAAGTATTATTATTATCTCTTTATAATACTTCGTTTTTTGTAGGAGAGTGTTATCGAATTATGAAAAATGACAAAAAATATAGCAGTTTGTGCTATCTAAATTATCGCGTTTTTAATTATTATATTAACTTGCGTTTTTCATTTTTATACTGGCTTGCGTAAAAATGCGCACGAAGAAGAACTCGATATCGCATTTCCAAGCGTAAGATTAAGCCTATTAATCAAGATTCAGGGGAAATTTTATATCTCACGATATCTTAAAGCTTATCTTCTGTCTACAAAAGTCATATCTGATCGTAACAACGCCTAATTGGAAGTATATACGTCTTTTAGATAACAGTTAATTCAAGTACGTCTAATACAAAGATATCAGATTGTATCGAATTCTTTCAATTGCGTTCTAGTTAATGCTACGACATTCTCTTGCGTAGTTACATATTCCATGTATCCAACTGTGTATATATACATATCACGTTTCCACAAGGTCAACAGGTATATGTATGTAACGCATGAGATAGCACAAAGTGACTAATCATTATATGAAGTGTAGTAAAGTCCAAGCATTACTACATTTGTGCTAGTGCCATTTGGGGTGATGGTTGTGTTTAGTGTTGCACTCACGATTAAATAATAATAAACACAATGTGAATGCAAAGTGCCGCATGCGATATTAAGAAGAAAAAAAGAATACAATAGAGTACAGTGTCTCTTATTATGATATATATATTCCGTTCGGTTTACATTTGTATCTATCATTTTTGACTAATAACTTGGTTTTTTAATTACCATAAATGTATTTTATAATAACATAAGAAGGCCTTTCTTACGTCAGTTTACAAAATTCTGCACTTCCTTTGATTTGCCTTAATGCAAGTTAAGATGTCACAAAACAATATCTGCAACAAATACATAGACATGGCTGTTACATCATTGACACTCTTGCCTTCCTTACTTCTTGCTGTTTTGATTATACCAGTAGTACAGTCGTTATATCATCTCGCACCATTTTTTACGGATGCAGAAAATATAAATACAATGTAAGTGCAAATAGCGTAACTAATGTGTAAAGATAATAGAGGTAAAGAGAATTCCAATACGTGAAACTTTTTTCAATATAAAATAACATTACAAATTAGATTTCCTTGCTTTTTCGTAAAAGGAAGCTCTAATATAATTTGTTTAACTGCAGTATCCAGCCGGAATATTGGAGGGAAAATATATAATTACTGGTATTCGAGACTTAACAACCGGATATGACAATACGAAACCTGACAACAAAGCAGTCTTGCCTGTATCAAAGTCTAGCCAAATGATTACATTTACTTTTAAGAATGGGTTAGTCACTACTTTGAGAACCAGTGGCACAGAACCTAAAATAAAATATTATAACGAATTGTGTGCATCGCCCGAGGAAAAGTAAGTTTTTTGCAAAGAGTGTTTGCAAAAGCATTTGTTTGTCTCGTCTTGCTCAATCTCAAGAGATATTCCATTATATGTTAATATGTCATATATTCTGGAACGGGAAGCAACAAGTTACCTGTAATGCCGTTATTTTTATTATTTTTTATTTTTATTTTTTCGTTTATATAGTAACAAATACAATCGTTATTTTGCATAAATATGAATACAATCGTTACTTTGCATATATATGAATAAGTTACTGTGCATACGTACGACATGAGCGGTAATGAATCGTAGTAAGAAAAATCCTCTGAATTTTCGTGAAAAAATAAAAATTGTAACGACTCGTTATTTTTTAAGTAACAATAATGGTATCGAATTAAATTAAAAAGTAACTTCTTTAGTTCTGATATATATACATATATATACATACACATTTCTTTAACTTCTTTGATATAATTTGTTTTGGTGTAATTTTATATTTCCTTAAATAATATAGCAATTTGTTTTTAGGGATTTGAATAAATTGAAGGATATTCTTACTGAGATGGTATCAGCTATCGTAACAGAATTCCTTCAGCCTGAAGTTAATGCACTTATTCCTCGTGAAACATAAATCGCAGTAATAATCATGCTCTTCAAAAGTTTCACGATGTACGTTGCATAATAATCACTAAGTTATCAAAGTATCACTCTACAATAACTAGTAATCTACAATAACAAGTACCGTTCTGTAATATGGTTCTAAACATTTATGTAAAAATTTATACAAGTATACATTAGTAGGCATTATATATTCTTCATTATGTTAATATATTTATATAATATGTGATACAATAAGTTCAATTTTATTATGCGATGGAAGCGATGTTACATCCAGTGATCGTTGAAATGGCTGTGTACTGTGTATTTTGTCTGTTCGTTATTAAAACTGACAGATACTTGATTTAAGACGCCGATGTCTCTTTTGTATATCGTTTATATTTAATTATTTTGGTAATTAATTGGAATGATTTAACAAGTAGTAGTGCGTTTCAAAATATGGTTATATTGATCATTTTAATAAATAATAAATTATAACTATATATAACAATTCAACAAATTTTGACACAAAAATCTACTTGATGAATTATTACGTATCAATTCTTTTTATAAGTTTTCATAAAGACGTAGAATATATCAAAGAATAATCGGTTAAAATTAAAACAAATGTAACATGTACAAGCAATTACTCATTAATAATAATAGTTTAATAAAAATGATTTAGTTTATTATATAAACTATTAATAATAGTAATTTAATCTTTATATAATTGAAATCAATAATAATATAAAGCATTAATTTATTATACAGATAGTATCAATATATCAAGATAATGATAATTGATGATATGTAATGATTGTCTGTGTGCATGTATGACAATGTTGCGTGCGTATAATGGTTGTAAGAATTATTTTACATCATAAACGTAATGTAAATTTAATTATAAAGTATATTTCTTTTTTTTTTTTATTATAATTACCTTTGATCATACATACAAAACAACAAAAATAATTGCAAAATGATTTATAACTCTTTATACAGCAAACTTATAATTTCTGATCTTTCCATTAATTAGTATACCATTTGTATTTATAAATGAGAGAAGCAGAAATAATTATAAGTGAAATGTAAATGAATATAATGAAATGAAATGAAATAAAACTTGTCATTCTATACATCCGTCCAATAAGGCCCGTGGTGGAGCCGCTGTAATAATTCGTTCAAGCATTAATCACTATGAGGAACCTGAAATATCAACAGAAAGCCAAGCCTCTGCCGTATGCATTAAATGCAAAAGATATGTATTTTCCATCACTGCAATATACAGTCCTCCCAGGTACACCATCAACTAAGAAGAATACCTAGTTTTTCTTCAATCACATGGAAATTCCTGTATAATAGGAGATTCTTTAATGCTAAGGATACTTATTGGGGAAGTAGATTTATAGCACTATTCTCTGTAGGCAAATCACTAAAGTGTGACTTTTTGTCAAATGGCAGCCCAAGATACTAGTCTACAGATATAAATAAGCACCCTGATGTGATTGACTTTTTTATAGTTAGACTCTCAACAAATTATATTACAGTCGAATCCAGTCTCGATCTTAGCTCCGATTACACTCCGGTCATACTAAACCTTAACGACACTTTATATACAAAATGGTCTCCCAAACTACAAACGGCGTGAACTGGAGTAACTATTCAGACTATTTACGAAAAATATTAAGCTAAATGTTCCACTCAAAACTCATGAACAAATCGAAAATGATATAAGACTGTTTATGGAACAACTACAACAGGCAAGAAAAAATAATTATATTACCCTCAAAAAAGGCACTCTTAGATATAACTGTTCTGTGGAGGTCAAAGAAATGATAAAAGGAAAAAGGAAAGCGCGTAGAAATTGGCAAAGAACACGTGATCTGGAACGTAAAGTTATTTATAATAAACTAAAATTAAAGAAACATCTTTATGAAATTAAAAACCAAAGCAGCAAGTTATCTCCAGGGACTTTCTGCTGAAAAGGATGCTAACTATTCTCTATGGAGAGTAACTAAAAAGATTAGGAGACAATCTATCAATGCTCTGCCTATCAGAAAATCAGACGGTATATGGGTTCGGGGTAATCAAGAAAAGGCTGATCTCTTCGTCGACCATCTGAAGAACATTTACAAATCATTTGACAGCCACAATGAGAATTTGGTCCAACCCAACGATCACGTAGATGATAGTCCTATAATAAATATACTTCTCCTAAGGAAGTACAAAAGGTAATAAGCTGTTTGAATCCCAAAAAAGACCCAGGTTTCGACCCTCATTACCGTTCGAATAGTTAAAGAACTCCCAAACATGGAATTATGAAAATGACCCATCTTAATGCGGCTATTAGACTGAAATACTTCCCTGATTAATGGAAGATAGACGGAGGTAATCTCAATTCCGAAACCTGGCAAATCATTAAACAAAGTAACCTTGTACAGGCCGATATCACTTCTTCCTGTCATTGCTAAAGTTTTTGAAGAACTTCTTACTAAGAGACTAAAATCGATCATAGAAAATAACAACTTCATTCCAGGGCACCAATTTGGATTCCGTGACAAACATTCTACCATCGATCAAGTACATCGCATAATAGACAAGATAGAGATGACATTTGAGGACGGAAACGTCTGCTCAGCAGTACTATTGGATGTATCACAAGCATTTGATAGGGTATGGCACGAGGGACTGGAGCTTAAATTGGAAGGACTTGCTCCCTAAATCGTTCAGGAAATTACTGAAATCATATATACAAAATCGTAGCTTCAGAGTTCGAGTAACGAGGATGTTTACTCTAACTTTAGAAAAATTAAAGCAAGTGTCCCACAGGCGTATTGGGACCAATCCTGTATCTCTTATATATAACGGATATCCTAAGGAATCCCGAAGTTCGAGTTGCAACCTATGCTGACGACACAGCAATATTAGCTATGGACATAAATACCGCTATAGCTACACGTAAGCTTCAACATGCTGTGAACATGATAGTGGACTGGACCAAAGTGAGTGGCGTATAAAGCTAAATGAAAATAAGTCTTAGCATATAAACTTTACTCTGAAAAAGGAATCCCCCTTACCAATAACCATAAATCAGCAAGTGGTTCCATACTCCAATATCGCGAAGTATCTTGGTATGATGCTCGATGTCAAACTTCGATGGAGGGAGCATATCAAGATCAAACGGAAGCAGTTGGATGGTGTACATACAAAAATGGAATGGATGATTGGCAGGAACTCCAGCCTATCAACTCATAATAAACTTTTGTTATATAAACAAATTTTAAAACTTATCTGGACGTATGGCATACAGCTGTGGGGATGCAGTTCTGCTTCGAATATTAAAATTATACAAACTTTACAAAACAAAATACTCAGAAATATTACAAAAGCACCGTGGTATTGTCGAGACAGGGATATACATCACGAGTTACGAATCAATACTGTCGTCAAAGAGAGAACAATAGCCGTAGAGAGGTATAAACAACGGCTAGTCAACTATCCTGATCGACTGGCGTCACGTCTCCTAAATATTGAAAAGAAGCGAAGGCGTCTGAAGAGAACCAAACCTACTAATTTAATGTATTAGGCTACATCAGTGTGATAAGGCTGCGAATGTCGTCTCTCTCCGTTTGAATTCACGGACTTTGTAAAATGTAATGACAATAACTATTGCCACACAGAATTACGTCTGACTTTTCATATGCCTAATATATTGTAAAACGGTCTATGTTTGACTGGTTTAATTGATCTCTGGCTTTTTAGCTTGTTTAAAAAAAAAATATATATGTACAAGGTATTGCATCAACATACAACTCATTATACGACGGGTTGCCTGCCCAAAGGCGCGCGCGTCCAGATGGCAATTTCGGATTTGTCAATATAGTCACTCGCATATCTTTTTTTTATTATGATAATTAGGATGATAATTAGGAACGCTATAACTTCATTGGAAAGGTATGACTATATCGACAAATCCGAAATTACTATCTGGACGCGCGCGCCTTTGGACAGGCAACCCATCGTAATGGGCCGTATATATATATATATATATATATATATATTCACATATATATTCACATATATATTCACAAAATAATTAAATAACTTTATTAAAAAGAAATGAAGAAAAACCACTAACACGAAGAGTCAAGTTTGGATCTACGCCTTAGCACTCGGACGCCCTAACGTACTGCTACACACCACTTCGAATTCCGATCATACTATGCTGGTAAATATCGGACACTGAAATTTTTTTCATTACTAACATCTGAATGGTGAACCGTCTACACCGAATATTTTACGTTTGAGCTTTGGAAGGTTCCTCCTACAAACTGTTAAAGTTTTATTCACATCTCCGTTGCCTACCTCGTATGGTCTCTTTGTTAGATCCATGTTGAGAAAGCACTAGCAGCTTCAATCACATCAGCCAAGCTAGAGCAAGAAAGAGAGAATGCCCTCTCTCTCTCTTTCTCTCTCTGGCACGCACGCACACATGCATTGCATCACTGGCTAAATCTTGAAATGTTTTTCTGCTGCAGCGATGTATCGTTTGTAAGGGGGGCGAGAGGGGGTGAGAAGGGACAGCTCATAAGCGATAAAATTGCTGCTAGCGCATGCCTACCAGCTTTATTGTTGAACTGGCTGCATTAATTCAAGAAATTTACATACGCATTGAAGTGTACAAAGCGTACGTACAAGATTCTCACGTTTCACTATGCGTAATTTTCTTGAATTAGTGCAGTCAATTCAGTTATAAAGAACAGACCATTTAACTGAAAACTAACGGATACGTGGCCTGTGAGAGCGCGGATTATGCGAAATATGGGTCGACATGATGAGCTTTCTACAATAAGCAATCTGAATTCCGTTTCTGCAAAATGAAATCCTTATTTTATATAGTTGCGATCCACCGTTTCCACATCTTCTCGTTTCATGGAAACTGATGCCTTTCCTTATTATTGCATCAATGTACCACATACATCTTCAGCATGTTAAAAATTCCGAAATATTTATGTTTATGTACACATTTCCTTCGTAACTATATCACGCAAATGCCGTGAGCAACCCGGCGTGTCCCTAAGCTCTCTAATATTCCTAGCGAAATAACAGTCGCCTTCCTCATAAAATATCGCTAATACTTTGTTATTAGTTTCTAAGTTCATAATATATACTAGAGCTTTCTTTATATAGAATAAAGATTATGTGTTAGTAACATTTCTTTACTTTTATGATTTCTTATATTCTTTACTTGTATTTGAAATAATTTAATTATTTTTCCTTGTCAAATTTAGGGGTGGGCAAAAACTCTCTACCCTTTTGGCTATGCTTATGGCTATATTATAAAACATGATAATTTTGGGGTTTAAAATTTGTTGTTAGTTTTGAAATGTAAAATACATTTGTAAATTTTGTGACAAGACTTCAAAAAGACCCAACTTATATATATAAAATATTCGCTCTTTGTAAGTGCGTTTTTAAACATTCTTATTCTTTTTAAACTTTCAAACATAAACAACTTTAGTCTTTATGATATCATCGCTTGACGATTATCAGGAATGTCGCGTCGTAATAAAAAATAATAATTATCTCTTACAATTCTATATATGTAGTTAAAAGTATGTATATTTGTCTAAGCGTAACGCTGAGTATACAACTATACAACTATATCAATATATGTACAGTGACTTGCATTAATATTTGGATACTGTGATATTTTATAAAAAATTATTCCGTACCGTTATTTTCTTTTAACTTAACAATAAATAATTATATGGAGTAATCATTTCTCAACTATTATTGTATCCGAATATTAACGTAAGTTACCACATTACATATGTGATGCGTTCGAACTTCATGAAACACATAAAAGAATAGTAACCCGAAAGTTACGCATGCGACATTCAAATCACGTGTGTTAGTAACTACATACGTCCTTTCATTTTTATACAATGCAAGAATACCCCGCAATTAAAGTCGTTCTCTTATCCCTTCCTACTGAGGTATGTGTAAATAGAATTAATATAATTGCACCATATGATGATTACCACAGCATCACGTGTTTCGAACGGCCATTGAAGTCGATGAATATTAAGTTGTTACGTACGAGATATGAAATGTCGGTTTTGTATTGACGATTCTCGGATAATTTCCAGAGCAGAGAAAAATATACACGGTTAAATAGATTTGGTTATTTTCATATGTTTCTCGAAGTAATAAGTTTTCATAAGCTTACTTAGATCATAAATGGATAATTAACTTTGACTGCGGAGTCCGTTCAGTAACAAAGTGCTAGCTATGTACGACCGAGTCACTGTAGTAATTACCAATGTGTAGAGCACTATCGCACGTTATAGTTTAGATTAAGTTATAGATTGCCTCATTCTAATCAAATCACTTTTATATTCAATATTTTATGTCTGTATGATAACAATAATATATAAACAGGATATTTAATAATTTAACTCATTGAAATATTACTAGTGAGCGATTATTGTTGAGAGTCTATAGGCACCATTCATACATGGTAAGCGTTTTCATCAAACGCTTATAAGCGCAATTTATACATGGTGAGCATTTTCATTAAGCGCCTGTAGGCACTGTTTACAGTCAAAGATTAAAAAGTATGAAGAAATGAAATCAAAAATATATTTCCATTTGCAAATACCGTATATTGAAAGACGATATAAAAAAAAAGCGCTGATTTTTTCTCTAAAACGACTCCTTCAAAACATATATTTTGTATAATTAATGTGGTAAAATTGCGTAGTTAAAAAGTAACTTATATATCACATTAATTTGACAGTTTTTCCTTGATTATTGAAAGAAAAAGAGAGTTTCAAAATATTTTACAAATGTGCTCAATGGACCCCAGGTGTTATTTTTACGGATATATCTTTTTATTTCAACATATTTCGCAAAAATATTGAATATGTATTTTCTTACTTTTGATGTTATCAATTAAAATGATCAGAATAAAAGGCTAGTAACTTTAAAGACTTAAAACGTACCAAAATATAGATTTGGAAGTGACCGCTTTGAAGGTAAAAATCAGCACATTTTTTAAATTCTTCTTTATGTACCGATATTCATTGCTTTTTCTCTTTCATTTGTTCTAGTTTCTCTAGTTCATTTCTTCATGAAAGTACCTGTCACCGGATGAGCAAAAATTTATAGATTATATTACTCTTGATATTCAGTTAGTCAGTTTTTGTGACTTAGTGAACTAGTTCTTGTGAACTAGTTATAAGAAAAGTGAGATTTGCTTATTATGCTCATAATTTTACTTTCGAAACCCGACACATCGTACGTAACGAAACATAACAATTTGACAATATAGTTCTATTCCTCCTCGACATACTCTTTCGGGAAAAATCCAACTTGATCTCCTATTTTACCCTTCCACCATCCTTTGGCATCGCCTTCCTTACTCAGTACTACAACCCGGCAACCGCGTCGCAGACTTAACTGATTACGTTCGCAGCCATGGAAGTCGAAAAGCGCTTTGGCCAAAATTCGCCTGTACGGCCACAGCAGACGCTGATCCAGCTTCTCGAAGTTTTCCGATAATGACGCCCGCTCGTAATATTCAACGAGTTCGACGACGCTCTTGAAGAAACGAGATTCGCTGAGATAATAAAGATCTGCGCCGTCCACATCGCGCTTAAATACGCGGATATGTTTTACCGCTCCCTCCGCTCTAAAATATAATATGTTCGTTATATTGTGTAATATGATATAATTAAATAATAAAAAATTAAATGTATAGAATAGCATAATTCTCTCGTTCCGCGAATTTAGAACTCACTTAATACTAAGAGCGTAACTTGTTTCGTGCTGAAGACGAGGTTGCCCCACTGGACGTACACGCAGCATATATGTCCCGTCCTCCCGGGATTCTAATTTATTGGAAGCTGCATCTCTACCCATCTCTCCAACGAACCATAACTTCACGGATAACGCACGTTCGCAAGGTAACGGTGGGGGAGGTGTCGGTGAGGGCGGTGACGGCATACAGCGACCTGAGTGCGCGATGCATTGCTTATGCACGGCTAGATGACACGTATCGCATTTGTAACCCTGCGTAAAAAAAAACTTCTTTTAATTCAGTAAATTTTCGAAAATTGATATAATCCTACTGATTTACTCAAACATGTTCATTTTATTTACTTTTAAGTAAAGATTAATCAATAAGTATAATTAATATTATTAATAGAAACCAGGGACTTGGACCGGAATCGGAACAGGACCGAATGAAAATATCAGTCCGGTTCCGATTCCGGCCCACTAAAATATATATATATACGAAATAACATTGTTGTGGACAAAAAGTGCGTTCAGGGCTGTTGTACAGAACTTGATTAACTGCCTCGTTTACATTTTTTGTTGTACTACAGTTCGAACTATGAGTTTTTATATTTCAACTAACAGCTTTTATATATTTTTGCGTGTTGTATTCTGGACTCTAAAAACACTAGAAGTCTCTGAAGAATTTAAAGTCGTTACTGATACAGTGTTTTTGCAGGTGAAAGTTCACAGCGATCAATGAATTAAAAACCCGCTACACGTTTATTTTTAACACTCATAATCGATTTAGCACACTTATAAAAATATCCACACCCTTTCCTTTAAGCCGAACGGCTATAAATTAATTTATTAATTTATTAATAAAGAGCCGTAAAATTAACGTAATAGAAATCATGAGAAAAAATAGGTTAAAAACATAAGTTACGTGTTACATTAATTTACGGCTATTTATTAATTATTCAGGTTAAAGTAAAGTCTGGGTATTTTTACATTTGCTAAATCGAATGTTATTTCGTTCGTATATTCTTCTATTTCCATATATACCATCATATAAATTGGCATGATCTTCCTCACTTCTGACGTCATTAAAGAAGGACAGCCAAAGCAAGTATTTAAGACCCTTAATGAGTGTTTTCCATTTAGTGACACAAATCGACACAAGCATCATCCTTCACTCACTGAATATGGAACAAAGAAAATGATATTTATGTCGATTTGTGTCTAAATGGAAAGCATACAATCGAGATGACTACAGCGAGGAAACAAAAGCTTTAATACGTAATTCTTTTTTCTTCTAGTTTCCAGTGCAATTTTTTAACATTATTGTTTTGTAAAAATTTCATTTGGACAAATTTCTTAATATTACTTCTTTTGTAGGAAATATATATTTAAATATTTCATTTTAACGTTTGTAGATTCATTTTAAAAATATATATTTTTTATATAACACTTCTACAAATATTTTTGGAGAGCACACATTCTTTTTCAAATTATTTATTAATTCTATTAATTATATTATTAATTTTTATATTTATTATATTATTATTTATTACTTATTAACAATATCTGCTTTTATATCATTTTATTTAGACAGAGGCACACGTGAACTTGGTTTTTTTTACGTTACCTGAAATATGCGGCCCTTGAGAAATCTTCCGCAGCGTTGACAACTTCTAGGAATATCGAATGTTGTCAGCTTGAATTTGTGATTAGTGTTGCGACAAGCGGCAGGGTTAACATTGTCCATAGCATCTTGCAACGCTTTTATCCACATTTGCTTCTGCTCTTCTGTTCTTGCGTATAGAGTATACGCTGTATATGCCTGTTTATGGACAAGTAGCCACTGATAAGACCAGCGTGAGTCTCTGCCCAGTGTCCGTCGTCCTATGTGATCTTCCAGTCTGTAATCATCTAACCGCAAGGTTTCCCGATAACAGTACTGATCTCCTCTACCAGCTTTGCAAATCAATACAACTTGCTCGAAAATAAACGCGTAGCGGGCTTTGATTCGTTGATCGCCGTGAGCTTTCACCTGCAAAAGCACTGGATCAGTAACGACTTTAAGTTCTTTAGAGACTTTTAGTGTCTTTCGAGTCCGGAATACAACACGCAAAAACATATAAAAGCTGTTAGTTGAAATATAAAAACTCATAGTTCAAATTATATTATAACAAAAAACTTAAATGAGGCGGTTAATCAAGTTTTGTACAATAGCCCTGCACGCGCTTTTTGTCCACAATAAAGTTACGCGAACCTTGAGCTCGCCATCTCGAAGCAATCGACCAAAATCTTTAAGCTGCGCATCCTCTGGTACATCCCAGTCAATTATCGATGCCTGAATATCTTTTATGATGTCTAATGTGTCGGAATCACGCTTCACTTCATTTATGTATTGAGCGACGTCAACCATCACTTCCCTCGCTTTCGTCAACTGTCGATAATCCTCGACCCATTCGCGAGGTGTCTCTTCAACAAGCTTGTCCAGTAGTAAATGATATTTGAGTACTCTCTGCATTGGAACGGACAATATATCACGTAGCTTAAATTTACCATTGTTAGCTTCTTGTTGGCACCTCTGAAACATACATAAATGTCAATTTAAAAAAAATATCCAAATAAGCTAGTTTCTTCTTGAAAAATAATTCTTTGACAACAAAATGTCAATTTTTTAATTTTAATTATGCAGGAAAGAAGAGTTTTTACAATCGCATCTTCCCCTCTTTTGCCCTCTCTTCTCCCCTTTTTCACTATTACGAAACTCACGATAACTTCCTGATTGACTACTTCGTTGCGAGTGCAAGCCTCCTGCAGTGTGTTTTGTGCGAGAGTGAGATTGGCACAATAATCGCCATAGATAAGGAACTTCTCCCGCCAGTCCAGAAACACCTGGGCCAATGCGGCACCGCTACGTGCCTTACGTAGCTGACTGTGGAAGCCGACATGGATCTCAGAGAGTTCTTTAATGCCGAAGAAAATGCGAACAGAGTCCTCGGGTCGCAGCAATGATGATAGTGGCCTAGCAAAATGCCTGAGCAAACTGCTTAGTACCTCCGAGTAATTCCGTTCGGTCTCCACGAGTTCCTGAATTACGTAATCCCGTTTCTCACCTCCAGTAACGGCACCGCCCTGTCGCACGGAAAATTAACTTAATGAAAAAGTTTTCTTGTGAACTATAGTTCGATTTGTGTGAAGCATGTGTGATGCTGCATAGTGCTTAACAAAATCAATCGTTTGTCGAAATATGTATAATAAGAAAAATGATTTGCTCAAACTTTTTCTCTTTTTTCAATGACAAATTAACAACATAATGATAAATTTTCAACATTTAACAAATTCATGCAGTTTTTCCGTCTCTTGATACAGAATATCTCTGGCGAGTCCCATTTTTTGTTAGCTATGAGAATTTTATAATTTCTCGAGAAAAGAAAAGAAATAAAACTCGTACTCGGACACACTGTACAGACGACTGTAATAAAAAATGATGACAACTAAATAAATAAAGATGAGATGAAGACCTGCGCAATGGATGGAGGAGGTGGCAAATGTAGACTACAAAGGTCCTGGTAGATCTCCTCGCTTTGCGCGTGACTGCAAAATGCTCCATACCCATCTTCCTCAGCAATAGGATCTTCGTTATCCCCCCCTCCATCCGCTTCATCACCTTCTCGTCTCCTAAATCTCCTGCGGCGACCCTCATCTTCACGGCTTTAGCATAAAAACAAAAAAAGAACATAGCCATGCACTATACATGCACACTGACATAAGTCGCTAGATGTCTCTGGCAAAAATCAAAATTATAAAATAGCACAGTTGTCCTAACAAGATTCGGCCACTGACAACATCGATTGCGATTGACACGCACTGCCATATATGTAAACTTGAGCGTCAACAATGAAATAGTCCCATTATCACTGTATCATTATAAGTTATATATGTATGAATAATTTTAATTGAATCACATTGCAAGATATATAGTCAAAAATTATAGAAAAAATTAATTAGTTTTAATTAATTAGTTTTAAAACGACTATATAAGAACTCTATTCGACTATATAAGACTCTATATAAGAAAACGACAATATAAGATTTTATTAATTGTACCTCATTCTGATACTATTCTCTTATTTCAACGGTTATAAATAGAGCCTTCTTTGCATGCATAAATGTATATTTATACATGTACAAATAAGCGTACATATGTATGCACGCACAACTGTTTCTAGACTTTTAATTCTTAACTATATGTATCGTTTGCCTTATTTGTAAGAGAACAATAAGATACAGTGATAACTGGTGCTTCCCCAAGACGCTTTTAATAATACTGCGAAACCTTGGAACGACATATACCTTCTCCACAGAAGGCCAGTCACGCTGAGAATTGCTCAAGAAGCAGAGCAATTCTTGATAAACCTTGGACTCATCTGCGTCCACAGCCTTAGTTTTTATGGTAAACGCCACCAACATGGTCGTGGCGCTAAATCAATTAATAAAAATTATTAAAAAGTTTCTTTATTTTTTCTATTATTCTTTGTTTTTAGAATAAGCAGTGCAATTATTTTTACAGCCTTTACTTGATCGTGATTTAAAGAACAGATAAATCCAAATGGAAAGCAGAATTAATATTTATCGATGAATTGTAGATTTATATAAATCAACATATTATTACTAATATATTGATAATAAATTCTTACCCTGCACCAGCGCTTTGTAAATCTTTATATATATCTTCTTGTGATCGCCCATGACCAACTGAAAATCCACTGCAACAAGGTTTTATTATTCTTTTTCGTTTATCTCAATTATTGGCAACTTATTAGTGATAACCTAGTTTCCAATGACATAAAAGTAGATAAGTAACTTACGATATACCCTTTCGCCTAAGTCGTGGACAGTTAGATAAGACAGAGAGTGTACAAAGGACACGATGAAAATTAGACAGATCAAACAGCATAGATGGCTCGAAGAGGTCAGAGTCCAGAAGGCCAAAAATGCTTGAACATGCTGATAAGAACATCTTTATATTGCGCAAACACAAAAACTGTGCCATTTGTGGTTTTTGGTTTACATCCTTCATATCTATACAGCCTGGATCCACAGTATTTAGTAGATTACAAAGCAACACACCATCTCGTAATGTATAGGCCAGATCAAATGCAGTTGCTTGTGGCCAATTGGCTTTGTGATCTGCTCGTAATGCTCCACATCTTGTCAACCAGCTAGCACACTCATGCCAACCTTTTCCAGTATCTGTGCTTTCTGTCCTGTTCATTTTCATTTAATAATTGCAGTAGTAAAAGTTCTGTTCATCTGTGACAGATACACTTCTGTATAAGGTTTTAGGAAGATATTCATCACATTGCTACCTATTGAATATAAAAGTATAACAAAAAAATATTAATAATATACTAAATACTACAAAAAGTGTTAAAAATTTTGTCAATATATTTATTATGTTCAATATTATGAATCCTTATATTATATAAAGTTGTCAGAAATATGTTAAATATTAATCCGTAAGAAGCACGTGATTTTTTTTGAAAGATAAAACAACTGTTGCTTATAATTAAAATTCTCAAGTATTATTGACCTTACTTTGCTAAATCCAACAGTAAGGACTGATTGTTCTAATTTCTTGGTAAGATTTACCCAACAGGCACCTATTAGATAGATCAATCAACAACAGCCATTCATGCTTATCTAATAGATACTTATAAGATACCTAATAGATCAAATAAATTTTACCATGAAATTGGAATAATTGGTCTTAAGTAATAGAGGTTACTAAAAGTACCAATATTGCACACAAAAACATAATGGAAAAAAATTTTATTTATTCAGTCATATAGGTAAGCATGACCCCTCACATATTCACTTACGGATTAATTCAGAAATTTCGACATAAACATCAGATATTTTCTTGCACATACACACACACACACACACACACACACACACACACACACACACACATATATATATCCTTAATTTAATACTTATATATTATAAAATATATAATTTAATAATTTAACTACTAAATATACTTCCCTAAATATTACAAAAATATATAACATAAAAATGAATTTAAAAATGAATCCTCCCTTATATTTTCTCACTTTAAATGTACTTTATTTCTACTTTCTTATTTACTTTTAAACATAAATATGAATACATCATATCTCATCCTATTTTAAATATATATAATGTTAAAACAAACATAAACCTTTTATCACTGCAAAATATTACGATCATATGTGTTAGAAAAATTCACACTTCCTCATAGCTCATTTAAGAATGAAGATTCTTCAAGTGAGAAATTCAAGACTATAAATTATCGCATGACTTGAATTCGAAAAATCAATCTATGAGATTAGATTACGAATGTAATAATTTATATATTGCCTTTCAATTTCGAGCAACCTCAAGTAAACAAGCGAGCAGTAATCAGTAGCAACTAACCAAAATTTGTCGATCGTTTCTTTTTGACCCATTAAAGATCCGCAGCTGTCACCGCGTCGTTGGTGGGCCGGAAGCAAATCGCGTTGTTTCCTATTGTGTTGTATCAGCCAGCCAGCCAGCCAATAAGAAACAATATGATATTCCGCAACTAGGTTCGAAAAACTTTGTCCATAGTGTCATCATTACGATGGCATTTCTTCTCGGTGAACTCACGAAGCAGAAGGTAGAAGAAAGAGATGAAGAGAGGAGAAGAATGAGAGCACAATATGTACACGATGTCACGATGATGTACCTGTGATGCTGCACGCCACGCGTTAACCGTTCATGCCTGTGAGATTATGGTAACGTTTGTCGCGAGTTATTACCGTATGCACATATTCCAGTGCAAATCATTACGTACGCCATAATATTACATTCAGCACACACAAACGAAATTCTCCGATCGACGCTCAATGAAGGCTATTCCTCGCAGGACCGGCCATGGACTTTTCGAGCACCCCGTGATATGTAATAGTCTGTTCTTTTTAGTTGCACTGCTAAACTGGTTTAATAAATTAAGCGGGAAACACACTTCGGCATAGCGCATAATGCAAGATGCATAAGAAGGCGAGCCAATCAGAATCCTTCGTTTTCATTGTGAGAATAGAAACATAGAACTGATTGGTTTGTTATCTTAGCGTCATGTTAATGCATGTATAATTGCGTTATGCCAAAATATGTGCTTCCTACTTTAGAGTGAGAAAATAGTATTTGTACAAATCATGAGATTCAGGTAGATATTAAAAAATTTTACACAATAATGATTTGTTCTTTTTAGCTGCACTGCAGGACATGTAACTCTCTAAAAAGGAAACATGAAAAATGAAAATTCCAAATGTTTGTAAGTTAAAAAATTTACTCTTTTCACGAATTCACGCTAGAGGCGAGAATTCACGCTAGAGAATTCACGAAGATGCATGACCTAGGGATTAATCATGAATCTTCTCCTTTAGCTTAAACTCGTGAAAAGAGTAAATTTTGTAGTTTTGAAAAATATGGGATTTTCATTTTTCACATTTCCGCCCTAAAGAAAAGTTACGTGACTGATACCCTGAATTGGTGCAATAAATTAGAGCGAGACAAAATATATTCGTCTCATTCTGACTTATTGCACCAGTTCAATAGTACAACCAAAAAGAACAGACCAATAGTTGCATTTGGAAACATATACTGTATGTACCCCACTAAACCCACTAGTTATATATTTGTCCCACTCTAATTTATTGTACCAATTCATCAATGCAACTAAAAAGAACAGACCATAGCTATTTTGGATTCTCCCCATAGGACGCGGCAACGTTTGCCGCACGGTAGCCAATAAACTTCTAGTTCTTACTGAAAAACGGCATGTTGATTGGCTACCGTGCGAACTTCCGCTACGCGGTAAGAGTTGCCGAGTCCTATGGGCAGAAGCTATTTGGAAACACTGATAGCGTTTTCGATTTGTTAACTCAACTCGACTTGGGCAGCATTTCGTTATTCCCTACCGTATTCTTTGATTATAAATGATATTTATAATTAAAAAAATTTAGAAATATTTTTTTCTTATTATAAACTTAGCAACAATTATTTATAACTATATAACACTCTTATCTTATCTAAAAACGTCTTCGGCATTTCTTATAGATTATATATTTCCAAGCATTCAAAATGGCCATTATATTGCTTCTAGCACCTTTCATGATGACATAATTATATATTATCAACTATATATGTGCAGCATTCCGATATTTACTGCCAATACTGAATTTATCTATAGTATAGCATGAATTATAGATTTCAGTACTGACAACAAATATCGGAACGCAACCTCAGTTTCTGATTTCGATATCACATGATATATCTATCTCCACAATGTGCTTTTCCTTATATTTTTTATTCAATGATTATGACATCTAATAATCATACGTCATCAACTACATTCACAAGGAACTTTTGGCAATGCGAAAATTCAACAAAATTTAAAACTATTGGGAATACAAATTAGTTCGGTCCGTTTTTTGCGATCAAAAATACATTTATTTCAGAACAAAATGAATGAACAGATTAATCAAAGTATTGTCCATCGCTGGCTACTACTTTTTCCAACATCTCAAGCATTTTTCGAATTCCATCTCGAAAAAATGTCTCGTGTTTTGAGGCGATCTAAGTTAGGAGCCAATTTTCGATTTCTGCGAAAGAAGTGAACCGGTGACCTGCCAAATCGTGCTGCATCCGTCGGAACAACCAGTAATTAGAAGGAGCAATGTCTGGCGAATACGGCGGGTGCGGTAAAATATCCCAGTTGAGCATTTCCAAATAATTTTTTACGACCTGTGCGACATGCGACTTTGTTTCAGTTCATAAGGTACCCAATTGCCTTGCTTGTAAATCATTCCCATGGATTTCAATAGTACGGAAACTGCTTGTTGCGTAACTCCCAATGATTCTGCAAGCTCCTCTTGCGTTTGACACGGATTTTTATCGAATAATGCCTCCAATTCTTTGTCTTCGAATTTTTTGGCTGTCCAGAGCGAGGCTGGACGCACGCCGCTGCGCGTCGATGTAAACAAATGAACGTTGTTATTTACCTATTGCGAGTTACCAACTTTTTTTTTCACTCATTTATTCGAAATTGAATAAGGAATCGAAATACACGGCGACCCATTTTAATCGACAAACGGAGATATCTCTGAAACTACGCAACCTACGAAAAAGATGTTCGAATAAAAGTTGTCGAGGACAGTGGGTGTCATCTACTTATGCTAATGACCTTGACCTTGACTTTGAGGTCAGTTCAAGGTCATTTCAATGTCAAGGTCACTTTTTTAAATGGAACCTCCTATTTTTAATGCCGGATTCAGAAAGAGCGGGAAATTTTACATCCAGATATGTATACTGATGATGTTGGCATATCGATTGGCTCATGCCATGAAATTTTTTCGAATGTTTTGGGTATGAAACGCGCGTGGCAGCAAAATTTCACAACAACACTTCATTGCTTGTTCGTGAATTTTTGGCCAAAAACAATACTGTAACGATGCCCCAGTTTCCATATTCGCCAGACATGGCTCCGTGTGACTTTTTAATATTTCCAAAAATAAAGAGAACCTTAAAGGGCCGTCGTTTTACAAACATAGATGACATTAAAAGCGCATCGTTGAAAAACCTAAAGGCTATCCCAAAGATCGAGTTTGAGAAGTGTTTCGAGGATTGGAAGAAGCGCTGGCACAATTGCATAATACCTAATGGGGACTATTTTGAAGGCGACAACATTAATGTAGACGAATAAATAAATATTTTTTTCCAAAAACGAAAATTCCCGTTATTTTCTGAACACACTTCATACTTTCTGATTCGTCGTTCTGATCAGTCGCCTCTCAGTGTCCGTGCAGGCGCACGCGCGACCATCGTCGGTCTCCTCCAATACTCTCGCTCGTTTCTGGTTCTAGCCAATTGCCTTTCGTCGTCGTGGTCTTGCGCATGCGCGTTTCTTACTTTCAGTTCGGCTGGCACCAGTTGGTCGGGCCAATCTAACCTCGCTCTCTATTTGACTGGTGGCCAGTCGTTAGGACAACTTAACCTTGCTTTTATGTCAGCCGGGGTCCGCGATGCCGCCTACCGGAAGTCCCCTTTTCTTCCATCTAATTCCAGTTTCTGTTTGAAAAATAACTTTTGCATTTCGTATACTGAGTTTATTGATTTTATTGGTTTAAAAAATAACTTTTTCCTTCTTTTCTATGCAACTTTGCACGCGCGTCTTATAGTTCGCTCTTGTAGTCATACGTTTTACTAGCATGCCGTTAAACTAAAACTTTTCGATATTTTTCACTTATCGGACGTAGAATTATATAAAACTAAATTCATAATATAAAAATAAACTTTTGTAATCATAATATAAAAATAAACTGTTGTAAACATAATACAGAAATAAAACTGTTATAAATTATAGAAATAAAACTGAAGAACTAAGTTCTTAATTTTGTTTCGGTTCTTGTTCTACTTTGTGCGGTCTCCCTCTTCTCGCGGTCAGCCGCGTTCCCCTACGCGGCTGTATTTCCGGTTGCAGCAGCAGATTGAAGGTTGTTCAAATGCAGAAATCTTAAGTATTAACACGACTCCTTCGGTGTACAGAAAATAACGCGTTTAATGTAACTTGGTATTGGGAATCTTTAAGCCGTCCATAATCATAATTGAGAAGAAGAAGGAAAAGAATTGCGTTTGATGGATTAAAAGGTTAGATAATTTTAATTAATTGGTGTAGTACTTTCAATAAATGTAATTAAATGTGTATTAATATCTAGATATTACAATGATTGCTGCAAAAACTAATTAGACAATTAATTTATTAATCAATTTGTAGATAGATACTGCAAATGTAGGAGCAATAGTTTTTCTTGCAATAATTATACCGCAAATAGTTTTTGAAGACTCTTCATCCTCTGAATATGAGAATTTTGTATCAACATTACTTTAAATTAATATGACGAACTTTTATTATTTAAAATTCTAATATAGTTAACCATTGCTTTTCGTATAATTTATGATATGAAGTCTTTAATAGCTGGCTACGTTTAATTTCTAAAGTCAATTTTAATTAATAGCATTTTTTAAAATATATTATTGTTAAGTATTATTTTTTGCAGACTTAAACAAATATTTATAGTCACCTTAAGGTGGTTTAAGCTTATATCAGTCTACGTGTTGGGAATTGAGATTAAAATAAATTTGGCCAATAAGTGAAAAGTTAACTAAACTCAAGTTTAGTGAAATTTAGTGAACTTTGCACTGATTGGCCAATTTTCCATTCAATCTCAATCTACAATTCCTAGTCTGATATGGGTTTTATATTAATTTAATAATACTACTAAAGGATATTAATACTAAAAGATTAATACTGAATCCAGTTTTGAACATACGACGATCCGATAGCTAATAGGAGAATATGTTTTCTAGGAACATTATTATTTCTAGCTGGTAACTTTAAAAAGTGAAATCTTGATACATCCATGAGATGCATTCAGCTGCATCTGTTGCGAATAAAAGAACGCACCTCTGGCATATTGTAAAACAGGTCTTAAGCCCGTATCAGACTACAGATTGGGTATTGAAATAAAATTAAATTTGGCCCATCAGTACAAAGTTAACTGAACTCAAATTTAGTGAAATTTAGTGAACTCTGCACTGATTGGTCAAACTTCAATTCAATCTCAATCTTCAATCCATAGTCTGATACGGGCTTTAGAAATCCGATTCTCTTATTGTAAACATCTTCTGCTAGTTGAAATAAAGTTTTAGAACGCAGCTCTGACGGCACACAAAGTGAGAACTACAAAAATCAATAAATTCACTAGATGTTGACAAATGAAAAAATAAATGTACTAATAAATTTGCGCATTTAATAACTTCTACTTTGTTTTGAAATTCACGTTCGACCTGATTGGTTAATTAAATGTCACTCTACCCATGGAATAGGGTTTCCGCAGCTTAATTTGGTATGGGTGACAGAATTCGCTATTCCTGCGAAGGTGTAGGAGACTTGCAATTCAGCGACCCAAAACCACAAATGAGTGAAGTGACCAATTCGCCGTTAGCTTATGGTTGACAACTTTGAGTGATGTCGCAGATAAAGTTGGTTTGTCATAAAATCTTCTAACAATTTTTCTGCGAGTCTTCAAGTTTATTGAACAATTTACGTCGTACTCCGATATAATGGTAATATAATTATTTCTATGCTATAGTTGATACTCTTAATCAATGAATTTATCATATAACCTATACACAGTGTTTGGTATTATCACTATGAATATTATCACTAAACAAGTTTAAACTCATTTCTTCTATTATGAGATATTTTATCGTCATTATAAATAATAAATAACCGTACAAAATATAATGATTAACATTTTGTTGCCGTTAATTTAAATGAACATATATTATGTTTGACATTATATTTCATTAATCTCTTTGTTTTAATCACCGATGAATATTCATCAGAGACAAACTAATGTAGTTTTCGTTGGGCAGTCTGCCATCTTTAATTTTCAGAGTCTACTCACAGTAATATTATTGCTGATATGTACCTGTACCTATATCAGATCACTAGTACCAAACTTATTTGATAAACGCTTAGGAAAAGTTGGGTAAGTAAACATGCTTTTAAATATATAGATGTTATTAAAATATACATAACAAGAATACATAATAAGGATAATATATATATATAACAAGAATAATATATTTATTTTCATTGAATTGTTCACAGATTTCAGGGTACTTTTTGGAAATGTGCTAGGATTGGTGAAAGAAAAAGTCCATATGTGTCTGCTTGTTGTATATTTATGGCCTTTAGCATTTTATTTTGGTCGTAACATTCCCACAATATTTCGTCTACTTAACCAAAAATGTGGTACATTATGCATATTTCATTTTACCTCGTAATGTATTTATGTATGAAGGATAGAAGTGAGAATAAAAAGCAATTTTGATATTCATCAAACGACAAATCTCTATATTTATCGCTTTTTGGTAATACATAAAAATACACTCGTTTAAGCTAGACTTAAAGTCAAAACGAACGTCATTTCTCTAAATGCATGATATTCTTTTTTTTCTCTTATTTGTCAACACGTTTCATTTTTTCCAAAGCTATATTATCCAATTTGAGCATATTTTCTCATTGTATTCTTGTAATATATTTTTTTTGTTCTATAAACAACAACATTCTTTTAATATAGTTATTGTAGAGTTATTATATTGAGCATTTTGTGATATACAGAGTTCATTATATAGGTACATTTAACATATTTTTGCTCCGCGTGAGATATGCTATTGTCTTTGTGACAATAAACCACGCAATATAACTAAGACTTGTATTCCATACTCGATGGACATTATAGCGTTATTTAAGATAATCGAATCGTTCATTCTTTTTTACCTCAACTTTAACATCCTAATGCCTTTCCCGAATTCCCTCCTTGTTGTGACCGTCTTAGTTACAGAACAAGATATGGTTCGTAGTTTTGCGAGGAACATCAACTAAATGGCCTTTGTAACGACGCTAGAAATTATACAGCGTACAAGAGCATTTGTTGTCAATTCCTGATAATTTTACATATAATATATATATATATATATATATATATATATATGTGTGTGTGTGTGTGTGTGTGTGTGTGTATTTATTTATATATGTGCATATTCCATTATATTTATCATTCACATCATCGTCATCACTGAAATGTACATACGTATTTCTCAAGATGGCAGTTGGTTACATCCTATATAAAAACGTATGACAAAGCTGATTTACTTAGTGCATCTTATTTAAAAAGCGATATATATCGGTCATTCCTCGCAGTAAATCACTTATGCTATACCTATAACGTGGTCACGCACGATCACCGACATGTATGATATAAGTACAATATTTGTCTACGAATAATTTGAAAAAATACACAAGATAACCGAGGTATGATATCTAATATCTTCCTAAAGTGTTCGGTAAAATGTAATTATCGTTTATATGCTCTTTCTTTTTTTCTACGGATATGAATTTTACTCTGGATATGACATGATGACGCTCGCTAAGATGCCAAGTACAATATCTCGTATTCGCTCATTTACATCACAACCCGAGTCGAAGTTTTAGTTCTACATTAAAACTGTAAATTCCGTCGAAATTGAAGCATCAGTGGAATCTCCAAACATTACATTATACAAATTATTATTCTACTTTGATATTATAGATGATTATTTATCGACATTTTTTCTATTTGAATTATGTTTAAAGCTCTGAAGTAATCGCTATGACTCTCCTTATTTAATGACGTCAGAAGCGAGAAAACGCATGCCAAAATTTTTCGTGTTATATTTTCAAATAAAAAAAATGTATCCATAAAATGACATTTGTGATCGATTTAAAAAACTTGTAAAATTGGACGAACGCTTTACTTTTACACGAACAATTAATAAATAGTCGTAAGATTAACATTGACAAAATTATGAGAAAAGAGGTTGGAAAAGAAGGTTCCGTATCAAATTAATTTTAAGACTACTTATTAATTGTTCAAGTAAAAGGAAAAGTGTTCGTCCAATTTTACAAGCGTGCTGAACCGATCACAAATGTCATTTTCGTAGATATATCTTTTTATTTTTTGCAGTTGAGTTAATTACGTAAATACTATAAGTAAATACTACAGTTGAGTAAATTATGTAAATAATACAATTATTTACAATTATAGTTTACTGAGACTATCAATAAAGATTAAATGCAAATAAAATATTAATATAAGCAAATATTAAATCATTTTGAAGTGTCTTTTTTAGACTTATCATGAAACAAACAGTAGAAAGTCAGTATTTATATTATCAAAGACAATAGCTTGCATATCGTTATGTCTCGAGATTCTCCATTGGTCCTTCAAGTTTGACAGAATTTACCGAGTTAATGAGAACGGAAGAATTTCGACTCGGAAACGAACATATTATCATCTTATCTTTTCTTACATACAAATTAGTATGCTAATTATTTGTCTGCGTTTGGGTACGATCGCGCAATTGCTCGAAAGGGTCGCGTGATGATTCATCGACGAGAAGACGTATTACAAACGTGGCAACGTAACGGATGCTCGTTTTAATAGGAATCACAGCCGTCATTGTGGGACATGACGGGACCGCGACGGAAAGATCGCGGGGTGTTCGCGATCGTTGAAAAGCGGTCATCAACCAGTTGTAAAGCATACGCGTACACACGCGGTTCCTCCGTCTCGTCAATGACGGCGACGGTTCATTCGAGATGGACACCCTGCATGTATATAAGGCTTTTGAGAGATGCTAATGTTATAAAATCACCCCGAGTCACCTATTAATCCCACGAAAAAGAAACAGAGAGTGTGAGAGAAGTAATCGCCCCTTCTCCCCTCTCGAATGAGAATAATGAAAACCACCTGGTCTCTCGCGTCCTCTCTTAAAGATATACCCGGATAACATTATGTCCAGTCCAACCTAAAAGCACATTCCGCACTTTTCCTTCCCGAACAACTCCCGCACATTAGCAACGGATAAAAGGGTCATAAAAAATACATTCGTAAGCGTCTTTCCGTAAAAATCCGCGACGGTTATCTCGGGCGGCATTCGCGCGCATTAGTGAATCGAACTTCACCCTTCTTTGTTCATCTGTCCGTCCGCGGTCTCTCGCGGGTCCTTACGATTTCTCGTCACCTCGCTTTCCTAAGAACATCAATCTAGCTAATTAAACCGAGCATCAGCTGGTTCTTTCATCAACCCTTCTCCCCCACGTCGTCCTCGTCTCCGTCCTCGTCGTCGTCGCCGCCGTTCGAAAATCATTCCTCGCGTTACGAGAAAACTCTTCGTGACTTTCCTCTTGCTCATCTCGATCGTCCCCTCGGATCGATGAACACGGGTCCCACGCTGACTCGCGGAATAATTCTCACGACGGAAAGTCGTCGGCGTCGGCGTTGTCATTGTCATCGTCGTCGTTCACTTTTATCGCACCGTGGAGAATAATATCAAGCAGAGCGGCAAGACGATCTGCTTGCTGCCAGTAACGAGCGCGGGCGCGTCACTACGATCCTTGAGATTCTGTTTGTCGTTGTTGCCGTTGTGCTTGAAAACGTTACCGTGGTCCTTAATTAAGGGCGCGCGCGGGTCCGCGGTCGTCGACGTAGTCGCGTATCTGTTGTTGTAGATCAATCGCGCGGTGCTCTTCTGCATCGCCGGCGTGCTCACTTGCTGGTGGAAAACCCGATTGACCATCGCCCCTTGCCCGGACTTTGACTTTCCTCGGTTCAGTCGCTTCGAGTTGGTCGGGGTGACGCGGCTGGATTCGGTCGGCCGCTCGATCTCTGCAAGTATATTAACGTGAATTCATTGACAGTCCGACGAGCTGTCAGAAACGCTTTGCCTCTCGAACAGTCGCGGTCTCGTAAGACTCACGCGATCGACTCGCATCTCTCTCTTATCAAAAACTGCCCAAGTTACATATTCATTCAGCTTTACGCATATACGCGAATATACGCATACGTGTATACCCACACACGATTACCCACCATAAACTCTGAGGTTCGCCTCGGCTTTTCCCATGCTTGAGGAGGCCGAGCACGTGTATTCGCCCAGATCCATTTTCTCCAAGCGCCTTATCTTCAACACGATCGTTGTCTTCCATTCCTCCTCGGGATCGCCCCGCTCATCGATCTCGTATCTACCTCTGTATTAATATATCACTTACGCTCAGTGTCCGCGATAAAGGAAAATAGATTCCGCCATTCGACAGCTCGCTAGAATAACCGAATCGCGCAGGGATCGATGTCCCCGGAATCACGAAAATCGGTCGGTCCGGAAGTGATTTAGCAAGAAGCGGAACGACGGCGGAGAACATTTTGCCGCCCTTATCACCGAGCGAGATTGTCGAACAACGGTGCAAATCAGCCGAGATTGCCTATAGCAAATTGTCAATATTGTTCTAGTACGTACCCGTTCATGATCACTTTCTCCTTTCGCATCCACAAGTTAATCGTCTTTGGATAAGCTTCGATCAAGCACACTAACGACACGTTCGTGTCCAGCGGCGAGCTGAGCAACTGATTCGGTGCCTTCGCGCTGGGTGGGACTGCAAGCGCACCGACGTGTAGAGAAATCAGAGAGAAAAAAAATCGATATTATCCGATGTCGTCGGCTCGTTCGTTCCCGAGTAGAAATTTAAAACGAGAACTGGAAAAGCCCTACATAATTTTTCCCACTTGTATCTAAGTCCTATAAAGGCTAACCCACTTGGGTTTAAGTTAATCCCATTTACACAGAAATGTGATGTTTGTACAAATTAGGGCCAAATTCGTAAATCTAATTAAGCCCTATCTTGGCATACTTAAGTCTAATCCTATTTTGATACGTCTGATTAAGCCATATCTTGTTATGTTACCAATTTATAAGAAAATTAAAATACGGAATATTTTAGTTACACCGAGAAAAATTTCCATCGGATTAACCAATTAAATGATCTATGAAATGAAATATCTGATTGTTAATTTTATTGTCCGATTAAGTAATGAATACTTTTATCCGATGAAATATCCAATGAAGTTATCGATGAAACCCAATCAGAAAATTAGTAGCCCTTTGTATATCCGTTGTAATTTTCATTGGATAAAGGCATGACCTGATCGAATGAAATGATCAGACATTGCACTTGATCGGATATGTCTGTTTGTTATTTTTTAATTGGATTATCCAATCAGATATGATTGTATATTTTTCTTGGTACATTTATAGTAGAGTTATAGTTTGTGCGAAAAAAAAGACAATGAGTAAAATGGGCCGATTTTAGCTCTCGGAAGTAAAAATAGTATATATATATATATACCAGTTATATATATATAAAACCAGTTGCGGGAGATCCATAAATGCACAAAATTTAAGTATACCATGCAAACCTACCCAATAAACGCATTACGAGCACTATGCGACGGTTAATTTCGTATCCATAATTAACGTAAGAACAGCTAGGCACGCAGTTTGTCCACATTCTTTGCAAGAAACAATAATTTTGAAGCCTAAGCTGCGCTTACTCGCTTTACTAAATTTTACGTCTTTTCTGCACTTTTTACACACAACCACTTCAGCAATAGCAGCAAAAACAGTGAGAAAGTCAAACAATACCCGATTTCATTATTCACTTCTACTTTATAGTTGTTCCTGGATGTGTTGTGTTTTGAGCAGACGTGCTCAAGTTTTCGGGATCTTCTTCTTTTTCGTATCGATTGTGCGGACGTCTATTTGATATTTTACTCCTTTTTGTAACTATAGTGGTAGTCTTAGTACCATTTTTTCTAGCATACACCTTTCTTTTTTCACTCATGATCATTAAGAAGTTCGAAATAAAAAATTGAAGTAAAATATTCACGAGTATTCTAAACAGAAAACAAAGCGTCTTATTACATCCGAGCGGCGTGATTTTGACGGTTGCACTAAAGCCACTCTACTATATTTTAAATAATATAGACTACTAGATCCGTATTAATACTTAGTAATACTAAATATTGGTAGAAAATATCTGTTGAGTTGATTGGCTGCGCGGCGCACCGAAACTGCCGACTTCTAAGTCGGCACAGTGACGCGCTGCACAAAAGGCGTCCAAAATCGACTTTTCAAATTTGTTCTTGCTATAAGACCTATTGCTTCTTATTTTTAAGGTGTCATTTAAACATAACCAAAAAATATCGATTTTCTGAAATTTCTAAAGTGGTTTTATCTCTTAAGATACTTTTGATGATTACTTACGTTAATCTATTATGTGATATGTTATACATAGTGATAAATTACATATAAAATATATATATAAGAAAAGAAAAAACAAAACATTGCGAAAAATTAATGAAACAATTATTCTTGTTCAGGACCAGTCTCACTGTCAGCAATATCATTCTAAAAGAAATATTTTACATGATAAAACATGATAGAATAAATATGATACAATAATGTTTTACTAACAGGAAAGCACGAATGAATTCGTTCGCAAAGCTTAATAATAATAATTTACGGTAGTAGATGTTTAATAACTTCATATGCTAATTTTAATACTTTTCTGACAAATTAATATTTTCTTAAAAGTCAGAATCAAATTCAACAATTCAAAAATGACAAAAAACGTACCGTTTTTATTTGCCAGTCCGGGTGCTAAAATTGGTCCATTTTACCTAAATCGTTCTTTTTACTTAAAGAGACACTGAACCTTTGAACATGTGAAAATATCGCTATGGTAAATTACTTGTCACAAATTATTCGACAAATATAAGTAAATTTACACTTTAGTAATAGTT
>NW_014557750.1:725859-731703 GCF_001313825.1 Dinoponera quadriceps | reverse complement strand
TACACTTTAGTAATAGTTTGTATATAATTTTAAGAAAAGAATAAGATATAAATATAAAAGAATAAAATATAAAATTGCAGAAAAGCTTGTTTATTATGAAATATCCAGTGATGAAAAAAGATTCTTTTGGGTTTACTACGATTTTGTAATCTCATCGTAAAATTTTGAAAAGCTGCAAGCAGTACTCTTTTCAAGCATAAATTCTTTATCCATCAAACTTCTGAAATAAGGGAAATAACATAACATCTATTGAAAAACTAATATTCCAAAAACTATATTGTTTTAACATCTGCCGTCTTTTGATTTATTTTCTGAAATAAATACAATTTTTTTAGGACAATGCTTAGGTTTGGTTTATAGAGAATCTAACTAGAAATATAAAAAAATTGTTCCGATATTTCCTTTTACTTTTGAGAAATTGTGATAAAATTGATAAAATAAATAATTCCGAGAAAAATGCATTCAAAATTTCACAACAAATTTTCAACGTTTCAATCAAATGTATCATCCGATTCTAAACTGTCCAGGATTATATAATATAATATGTGGAACTTTCTGCAGTATCAGGTAGATTCTCGTTATCTGTTGACGAGAGAAATCGATCTTCTTTCACAAGAATTCTCGCATTCGTCGTTTTGCGCGCAGCGTGATTAGTTTAATTTCTCGCACATATTAACAATATTTATTTTTTCATCCGATTCGGCATTTAAATCATTTAAGACGTTTAAATATTTCTTATGTCCGTCATTAAACATTGCTGCACTTAAATATACAGCTATTTGCATAATTTTTAATCCAGAAAAAGAAAATCTTTAAAAACAATTTTCCATATTAATGAGTATAAACTTTTGTTTGTAAAATTTAAAATTTACTAAATATCTTTTAAGAAATTCAACATATTTGCAATATAAAATGATGATATAGTGAAATTTTTGTTTTACGAAATATATCAAAGAATTGAGCATCTTTTGTTTTTCGCCTCTTTCGTTTTTCAGCTGCCAATATCGTAATTTTCAATATTTTTAACTTCAATAAACGGCAGAGCATTGCTAAAAAATTGCCCTGTAAGAAATCATTAAAATCCACAAACCGGTTTTTTGGACATTTCAAAAGCCGAGTATCTCCTTAAATGTTATATTTAAAAACCAAAATCAAAATTAATTAATTTGGTTTTATTTCGTCCTTATGATAATGACTTTTATTTAAGTCTCTTTAAAACCTTGCTTTAAATTATTTCTGAAATTAGCTAACTAGACTAGATTTTCAATTAGTGTCTTATGAACACAAGCAACCTTGTTAAGGGTATCCACGTCAATGTTCAGGATCTTTTCACTGTTCAGGACCTTTTCACGATATTTCATTTAGAATTCGCCTTTCTTGATTATATCTAGGCCCAACAAAGACAGCTCTATTTTGGAATATACTTAATTAGGGCTACTACAGACTTAGAGCACGATTAATTTCTACAGGTTCGTTCTTTCGTTCATTCATCATTCGTACATTTGTTCGTACGTTCCGAATTATCGTTCGATGTTAATTTTTAAACTTTTGACACCGATTACTCTGCCGCTAATAAAAACAGCACTATATTTTTCCAATGGTTTCGGCAGTGACGTCGAGGCAAGAGAGAACGTCTTTTCTCCTCCTCCCGTCGTGAAAATAAACGTTAAACGAGAGATAAACATCTTCGTCGATCTCGGATTCCAATTTTCAATTTCCGCTTACGTACGCGACGGCCACCACCGTAAGCGTTGTAAACCGTTTTCCAAAAGTACTTACAATTTACTTTGAGATTAACCCTCTTGCTGACCGCCGGAGGCACTTCGTTTCTCGCTATGCAAAGATAAGCCCCCATTTGCCTCCTGTCTACCCTGATTAATTCTAGCCTCTCGCCGGACAGGCTGTCCACTAGAAAATCGTACGTTGTATGAATATCTCGTTGAAAGCTGGTCCCTCGTCGACCGTGTAAGCCAACGTGTTAACGCGGCTCGAGTAATTATTCGCGAAATACGCCTTCGGGGCACGTAACGATAAGCAGAACATGAATTCGTAGCAAAATTCGTCGCCGGGATTCGTCGCAGTCGTTGTTGTTCAGCGCGATGGCGAATTTCGCGTTAATATTACCGCCTTAATATCAGGTAACGTGAATTTGGAGCTGAACCAAAATCATAGCCGGAATTTAAGACGTGAATAGTTTCTTCCGCGTTAACCTTTGACTGAGAGTTGGAGCACGGACTCGCTGGAAGTAAGGAGCTATATACCCACCCGGGTGGTTCGAAAAACATCCAATGTTTGAATTTCTTTGCTAACCTTCCTTCAAAAGAACATCTTCATAAAGATAATAATGTGGTCAGCAGAGAAATTCAAACATTGGACATTTTTTCAAGCCACTCGGTATATGTAGCCTTTTAATACAACCGATCGTTGCTAGTAAAATAGCGTCAATATTTTATCCTTGTTAATTCGAACGTGATTATATCCGTTGTTATTACGAAATCTTCTCTCTCTCTCTCTCTCTCCCTCCCTCTCTCTCACACTCTCTCTCTCTCTCTCTCTTTCTCTCCCTCCCTTTCTACCCTTCCTCTCAATCCTTCCTTCTCTCTCTCTCGGTTTTCACGTAAACAGCAAAAAATAAATTAATTTGACATTAAATGAATTTTTGCAACGGCATTATTGTTTATTTTTACCGTTTATGTTTCTCGCATTGGTGCATCGCGTTACGAAAATATGCTGTTTTTCATAAAAACAATGGAAGATAACGAAATCCTGGAAATCCACATTTTCCACGCCATATGTATACAGTTTCCATTGTCCGATGAGAAATCGCTTTAGTATATGCGCGCGCGTAGTAAACGCTTTTCAAATAACTAGAAGATAATGAATCATATTATTATCGAACGAACGGTCAACATAAATCACACGTGCAACGTGTCATTTCGCGTTCGCGATAAAATCTGTCAGAAGTTTAATAAGATCGATCGAAAATGCGAGCCGCGTGATTTGTGTTGACAGCAGCCAACGAATTCGCGTAGCGCCGTGCGCAGTCACTTCTATTGAATTTATAATTACCCAATGTTTGATCGCCCGGACGCGCATACAGAAATAATATTTTTTTACTTCGGAATTTAGTCACGACGCTCCTATCCGGACGTTCACGCTGGAAAACAGTCGAATCGGACAATTCAGTGCAAACAAAGCATATCCTTAAAAAAAATGCAGCTACTTTCGTTATACTAATTAAGTAATAAAAATTCATGATATCGTGATTCATTTATAAGGTGTTCCTGGATTAAATAGCCAAACTTGAAATATGAATTTAGGACCTCAAAACAAAACAAAATTTCCTATGGAAATATGCTCACAAACATTTCATTCAAGAGATAATAAGACTTCTAAACTACTTTAAAAAAATGTTATTACTACTTTTACAAAATTATAATAATAAATAATGTCGAAATATCTCTTGTTTTTGTTTTGAAGATCGAAGGTCATTAATAAACTTTCGTTTGCACTGTAAACAAAGTTTCTTCTATTCGTACCAAATAATTGTTAGTTTGTTTAATGCTTCTGTAGAATAAACTAGTATAATCATGTCTCGTATGTATTCTATTAGTGAATATGTTAATATAGTATATTTATACGGGTTTTGTGACAGAAATGCTAACGCTGCTCGCCGTGAATATGCCGCGCGATTTCCGAACAGAAGATTGCCGAATAAGTCAGTAATCTTTTTAACATTTCAACAACTAAAGGAAACTGCGTCATTTAATATGATGCCCTAGACTAATAAAATTTTTGCACCGCTGCAGAATGAAAGAACAGCCACTGTATTGCAACACTTCGACCAAAACCCATCAACAAATACCCGAAGATCTGGTTCTGACTTAGAAGTTTCACTCACAGTCATATTGAAGACACTTTCAGCCGGTGGGCGTTATCTATACCATTCAACAAATCCAGGATTTATTATCGACTGGTATGCCACGCAGGAGAGCATTTTGCGATTAATTTTTAAACCGAACAAATAATGACCCGCAATTTTCACGAAACATTTTGTTAACAGATGAAGCCATATTTATTAGACAAGGTATTCTTGATCAAAGAAATAGTCACGTTTGATCATATATGAATTCTCGAGGAATCCATGAACAACATTTCCAACACAGTTTTCAGTTTAATGTGTGGTTAGGAGTAATGGGAAATATTTTAATTGGACCCTATTTTCTACTGGCATATTTGAATGCGAATGGATTTCTAAAATTTTCGAAAAATGAATTTTATAATCTGTTAGAAAACATTCCTTTGAATATGAGAGTAAACTATTGGTTTCAATTGGATGGCTGTCCTGCTCATTATGATAGAGATCCTCGATAGTAACTTAATATTCATTTTCCTGAAAGATAGATCAGCCATGCTGAATCTGTGATTTGGCCTCCACTTTCACCGAATTTAACTATTAGATTTTTCGTATGAGGTGCTCAGAAGCAAGAAGTATATAAAGTACCTGTTAATGACCTTCAATCATTAAAACGGAGAATAGTATAAACATGCAAAGAAACTATAGACACATAATATCAGTCAGCCATGCGTTCTTTCATCGACAAATATAATGCTTGTTTCCGGGCTGGAGGCCGTCATTTTGAACAAAACATTTAATAATTTAATTTTGATTATTGTAAAGCACTAAAAGGGATAAACTTCAATTATTTCGACATTATTCATTTCATAGTTCCAATAACTTTAGAAGAATACCTCTTGAACGAAGTTTTTGCGAGTATACTTTCACAGGAAAATTTTTTTTGCTTTGAAATCCTAAATTCATATTTGAAGTTTGGTCATTTAATCCGGGAACACTCTATATAATATCAATATTATTACAGTTCCATTAATAAAAGCCGCTATTCGCGCACGAGAAGAACGTTATTTGCCGCTTCTCTTCTCTTCACGGAAAATGGAAATAAATATTTCCCGCTATAGATTTAACATCGTAATTCAATCTCTAGACCGAGCATATGCGATATCTTAATGCTATGGGAGAGAGAGAGAGAGAGAGAGAGAGAGAGAAACTATACTCGTACAAATGCAATAGACGTTACATGACGGCGTCGTTCGAAAAGATACGTCGCATAAGTTCATGCACGCGATATATTCTTCGTGGGTAACATCGCGTTATATTGGAAATTGATTGATTGCGAAAATTTGTCTCGGCCAATAATACGTCATATCATACCCATTGCATGTAAACGACGGTACAAGTATATTTTTTAATTTCGCCGCGCTCACACGATGACACTTCTTCAGAATCCCTAAAAGTAAGAGTCTAGCTATTGTTCGTGTTTGCGCGTATGTATTGGTAAAGTCAAATTCTACAATTAAATGGCGGAACAAATTAGAAATACTACAAAAATCAGGCAAATTTAAACATAAGAAATACTGTAAATCATAGAATAATTGTAATCGTAGATGCATAAAAATAACATCAATTCGTTAACATATATTTTAATATTCTATAAAACTAACAAAACTTCAAAAATGATTAAATTATATAAAAATTACTTAACAATAAAATACACGGCCATCGTTTCGCTGTTATGCACTATATTTTTCAGTCAACTTTTTCGATGTGAGTTTCCATCCAATATTGAGTAAAAAATACATTCTTAATTTATCAAACGATTAGTGACAATTTTTTATCGTTTCATAATTATTTGCATTTTTCTCAAATAAAATGGATAGAATTATACACATACACACTTGCTATTTCTTAAATTCGGAAGATATTGACGGTAACAATCACTATTTCTAAAACATATTGAAGAATGTTCGGGAGCAAAAGTTATACTT
>NW_014557750.1:722518-725704 GCF_001313825.1 Dinoponera quadriceps | reverse complement strand
GAAGAATGTTCGGGAGCAAAAGTTATACTTTTTTCTAAAACATTTTAATTGCACTAGTCTTGAATATTTCACACCAGGATAATTTTTAGATATTACTAAATTTAGGTACAGTTTGCAAGTTGCAGTATTAATCTTAACAATAGTGAAAACAATATAACCAGCAATACATACATTCAATGTATTCATGTACAAAATATTCTTGTGAATATTACGAAGACGGATTTGTTTTCGGTTTAACAGGAATATTTAGGGATATTTCAAAAGGTTTAATTTTGATTCCTGCTTATGCATACTTATTACTAATTTAATTATTTGTAATCATATAGTTATTGTTAACTGCCTTCTAAGGATAGAATTCTAATTTTATTCCATTTGTATTGTTATAAATATCAAATAGAAGTATGATTTATAATTTACCGCATTAATCTAATATTGCAAAACATGATATAAATATGATATGATGATATAAATATTAAACATGATATAAATATTGTACTTTCTACACAAATAAATTCTTTATCCAAAACAATACAAAATTAAGTCAAATAAACATGTATATTCCGCAATAAAATAGACGTTATTTTATTACAAAATCGTTTCAGTGGCTAGACTCTTACTTCTAGGGACTTTATTCTTTCTTGGCCTGAACGGTCAGTCGGTCGGTTGGTTGATCTATTTCGCGACGCGCGTTTCGATCGTAGCTGCACGAAATTCCTCCGTAGAGTTGGGGGAGGTGCCTTGCGAAATGCAGCGTAGCCCGACGTGCCCGAAGGATATTGAAAGTCATTGCGGACAAACTAATCTCTATTCGATGGAACGTGTTCTGCCGTAATTGCTTTCGATCGGGATCACCTACGTGTGCGAATTTACGATGTCTTCATATATCCCTTTAAAACGGCTCGACCGTTTGCTCTTGAGATTCGACGGACTCACAAGGATTATCCTAATTCCGTACCTCGAACATTGTTACGGATAATGTTGCGGCAACAGGTCAGTCGTAGATGTGATAATATTTTTTATTTGTCGGCGAATTACAGAAAATGCTTCAAAAGAGTCACGAACGAGAAGAACGCATCGTGCCGATGTTACAATTAAAACCTACTCCCGCACGCTACAGTAATGGCGTTTACAAGTAAACATTTCCGGATTCAGTAAAGTGCTCTGCAGAGAAAGAAAACTATCATTTGTGTAGAATATATTTGTGTTCCGTGTTTTTATTTTTTAAATAAATGCATTTATTCGTGTTAAAAGTGTTTGCTTTACTCGTAAGTACACGTTCCATCGTTATCGTCGATATCTCGACAAGAGGGCGTGAAGGAACAAAGAGGTAGGCATTACGATTTCCCTCGCAGAGAGAGAGAGAGAGAGAGAGAGAGAGAGAGAAAGAGAGAAATTTTATTCTGGGACAACGCGTATTTCGTGCGACGAGGCACGTCACCGTCACAAAGGGAATGACTATTGGGGGTGGGCTGGGGGTGACAATCACGGGTCAGGATATAGGGGCGATATCTCTTACTTGGCATCAGCGGGTCGTGAATTCCTCTCATGAGTATGAATTCACTTTTCTCGCGTCGCCAGAACACGCGAGGTGGTGGTCGTCCGGACGCCTTGCATGACAACGTAGCGTTCTCACCCTCTAAAACGGAGACTTCGCCGTCCGATGTGCCGGTGCTCAAAATGTCGGGTGGCACTGCGAAAGAGAGGTAGCAGTAAATGAAACATCGGTCAAATAATAGCTAACGCTAAAGCACGATCGCGCTCTGCAAACTCGGCGTTATCCGCTCGGTCCGCACGATTCGCGATAAAGTTCGCGAGGAGGTTTCTCACTTCAATAGAAGGAGTCCAGATTGACATGCAAACGTCGCGTTTTAGTCTCGCCGGAAATTATGCATGATAAAATACCAGGAGCATATTCATTTTCGCTCTTTTAATTTGATACTGTAGAAAGAAAAATTGGAGAACGTGCTCTTTCTCTCTCTGTAGACACACAAATGCATTAAAGCAAATTAAGGTGACGTAGAGATAAGATAAAAATGAAATTGTAGCGAACCCAGCGAAGAGCAACAGAATCCATGATGAAGATTTATATCATGAAAAAATGTATGTACCATCTAATTCAACAATGTACATATATTTCGCCGTGATTTACAAGAATCACGAGGTATACGTTATACGAAATTTACGACTGTAAAATTCAAAACACTTCCGTCGACATAACTCTTCTCATGTCCCTCTGTAAAATGAATCTGCCGTTACTCATGCGCGTTTCGAAGTGAGCGCGAGTGGTACCCGAACGGCGATTGACTCCGTAATGTAGAAATTCTTCAAACTCCGTAATGTAGAAAGTTAATCTACCTCATACGTTTTAATTACGGGGCTGGAAAACGAGTAATAAATGTTTTTGTTCCGCACGATTCGAGGAGCGCGATGGACTAATATTTTATTTCGTAATTCATTTCATTGTTATCGTATCGGGTTCGGACATTGGGAGACGCGTATAAAACTCGATAACAAAAGAATAATAAAGCAATTTCGCAGCAGGCGCGCGTTTTCTGAACTAACGTTGCGCGGTATACGAAATGTAAAGTATACAGGACGCGTTAACGCGCGGCCTTTGTCGAATGAAACGCATACACATCACTCCTCCCTACCCTCTCATTGTAATACTCCGCCGCACTCACATCCATTTATCACAAATTCAACACGTGTCCGGGGATTATGACGCAATTTTGTCGGCCGTCACGCGCCGTTGTCTACAACAACGCTGCAATTTTCGAATTGGATCGAAATCGCGCGCCCGTATGAAACAATATATCTTCATATAAGTCTTCGCTACCACCGCCTTTCCTTCTTTTTGCGTCGACGGGGATCAAAAGTTCGCTCGCGAACCATAACGAATCCGTATTACCGTCGCTTTAACGCGATTTAACCGAATGCGCGGCGCTGCCTCTGCTGCCATTTTGCTGTTAAGCGTACCACCGAGAAATCATCACGAAATCATTCCCGTCGCATTCAACACAAAAATGAAATATCGGCTCGTTCTCACGGCAAGCGGAGGCATCTCCTCCCCGGTGAAATTTCGTCCAATGGCTCAGAGAGACGTTCTATTCGCTTCAATTACGATCGCTCAATTTCGAACAATTGTGTCGCGGGGCAACGCGAGTGGGAGGGGGGGGGGGGGGGAAA
>NW_014557750.1:705297-722466 GCF_001313825.1 Dinoponera quadriceps | reverse complement strand
GGGGGGGGGGGGGGGGGGGGAGAAAAGAAAAAGAAGTTACGGCATTTTCTCATGTTTTCTACACAAAGGAATTTCGTTCTGCTCGGTAGTGAAAACCACTTTTTGATGCCGGCCGGCGACGAACAAGCACGCACGCGATGGAACGCATTCTCGCTCATCCTCCGGAACTCTCCCGCACATTCTCGCTCTCCCTCTCACGCACAAAGTAGATGATATTACTCGCCGAGCTGCCGCTCGGCGGCGGCTGCTGCTCGTTGCGACGAGATATAAAAATGAAATTGTGCATTTGATGACGCTGTAGTAGTGCAACGCGGCGAGTGCGCGCGAGTGCATCTCTGTACCGAAATTGAAGCGCACCGCGCGGAAACCGCTTCGCCTAGGCGTCGTCTAGGATATGGCCGATGTGTATCCTGGGCAAAGCAAATATTGAGTCGCGCGTGTTGTGCCCCGCTGTAATTAACGCGTTAAGAGGAGATAATGTAAATTTAATAGAAACAGAATTGTGGATTCTATCACTCTCGCTCTGTCGACGTTTGGCAAGTTGTGATGTACCGCACAGCAGTGTAACGGTAGTATAGTAGTAGTAGAACCGGGCGAACGCTGTCGACGGACGGATCTATCGCGTCAGGTAGACTTTCCAACTCCGTTGTCGCGCTTAATTAAACTATAAATTAAAGCACGACCGTGGTGTTTCTTATGTGGTTGCTAATAGTTCCTCGTGAAGTGAGTATCAACTTCACCCGTCGATATTATATCTCCCAGTGCGGGCGGAACGGGGTGAGCGTGAATGCATATTAATAAATCGAAGTAATTTGCCCCGCTAAGCAAATTGAGCTATCCCGAATAACACAAGCAAGGTGTGCGAAATCATTTAATGGATACCGGAGGCGAAATTAACCCGAAAATTCTGAAACGCTACCGAGACCATTACGTTTGCTGTTCGCCGGAACGAAGTTAAATTTTCTAATCGTTTCTGCGGAGTTACGGTCCGCTTGTAACATTCGGATTAACCCGGCAAATTAACTCGACGTACTTTCTTCGCATCTTCCTCTTTCCTCGGATTTGCGTATCGGAGAGACGTACAGAAGAAATGTAGAATATTTTTTTTAAAGATATAAACATTCATAAATCATTCGATCATTCGATTGACATCTGGCTTCAGATGTCGTTATCTGATCCTACGCTATCTGAAGTATCTTCCTGAAGGTTTGTCCAAGATATCATATGATCTACGACTGCCGATGTTATACGTGGACCTTCTCCTTCGCCTATTTTTTCGACGACATACCGGTTGTTGCATAGGACGCGTTTGATACGGTAAAGTCTTAAATATTTCATACAGAATTTGAGTCCTGGTCCACGTTGAGTTCGTCGAATAGCGACTACATCGCCTTCGTTGTATTTAATCGGTGACTTCCGTTTCTTGTTATAACACCACCTTCTCGGTCTGTGTCTTCAGAATTGCATTTCGAGCTTCTTCTCGCAACTAGTCGCACTTCTCTTGAAAAATGATGGCTTACTTCGTTTCCAAAATTTCTCTTAGGCGCAGATCTTCTTGTAGTCTCATTTTCGTTTCGAACAGAAGGCTAAACGACGTCATTCCAGTGCCCCGGGTAGATACATGATTTAAATACTGCTGTGCACGTGCGACAAATTTATGCCATTGCATCGGCTGTGATGATGATAGTTTGGTTAGCAGCAGGATCAACGTTCGATTTATTCGTTCGATTTGTCCATTTCCTCTTGGTGTCCTTGTGGTAATCAAAACGTGTTCTTCATCCGTGCAATATGACTTAAAATCGTGAGACGTGAATGCCGAACCTTGGTCAGAGATCAACCGTCTAGGGTTTCCAGAAACAGCTGATTGTTTCATCAAATGGTTAAGAACTTCCGCTGTACCGATACTTTTCGTCGGATATGAATTGTGAACTTGATAAAAGCGTCCACTACTGCGAATATATTTCTTCTGAGTGGATGGCATTTGATGCCAGATGATCTATATAATAGGTATTTAGTAGTACTTCCTTTTCGATCGGATATAGAAATCGCTCTTATTTGCCAGCCTTCTTCATTGTCATGATACGTGGAAGATAATTTCGAATTATGTTCTCGACCTTCGTATGCATATTCTGAAACCAATAATCAGATTTTAAGAGCTGTTCTGTCTTCGTAGAAGCAAAATGACGACATTCATGGACTTATCGGATTATCGAGGTTTGCATCAATTTCGGTATGACGATCGGAGTCGTCAATTTCCTTATATACCAGTACGTTAATAATCATATAGCCAGTTGCGCGGTTTTCGTCTACTTGCTTGTTAAAGCGTTAGATTTCTTCGTCTGTTAATTGGTTCTCGTCGTTAACGGACGAAGTTTCACCCGTATACTATCCTCGCATTTTTCTATTAGCATAGTTATAGATAACGAGTGTCGGCTTAAAGCGTCTATGTGCCACATACTGTGTGTCTCGCTGCTTCCAGAGTGATGTATAATCGAATATCGAAATTCTTTTAGGAAAAATGCTTATCGCGCCATCTGTGCACAGATGTCTTTTTTTTCATAATCTGGGTGAACGCCTTGCAGTCTGTTCCTATGGTAAACGGGATACCGATTAGATACTCTAAATTTCTTTAATGCTCTTACAACGGCTAGCCTTTTGAGTCTATAGCTGTCATATTTCGCTTCGGAAAGCGTAGTCTTACTACTTGCGTAATATACCGGATGAAACATACGATCTTTGCTATTGCGCTGTACCAAACTCTACCAAATCCCGAAGCCGACGCGTCAGTGTGCAGTTCTGTTTCTGTGTTGGACAATACAAACGCAAGTCAGGCTTTTGCTCAAAGCTAACTTCAGTTGCCCGAACGCCTGCTCCTGTTCTCTCTCAAATTTAAATTCTAATCCGTTTCGTAATAACTCCATTAACAGCCATGAGCGAATATCGAGGTATAAATTTTCGAAAATATCCTGTTTGACCCAAAAAACTGTGCACACAACATATGTTCGTCGGCTTTGGAAAATGCTTTACACCATCAGTTTTTTCGTTTGACGGTGTGCTATTTCCGTTTTCTATTACATGTCCTAAATAACACACTTTTGATTTTAGCAATTGACATTTCTTTCAGTTAACTGACAATACCTATTTATTCGCTGTTTCTAGTACTAACTTAAGTCGCGATAGTCCGTCTTGTAGATTTACCGAAGGTACAATCAAGTCGTCCATATAGATCGTGACAATTTTTGCTGCGGTTAATTCTCGAAAAACAGTGCTAATATATTTTTGAAAATACGCCGGGGATGTACACAGGCGAAATGGCATCTTCAAAAATTTGTAGTGTCCATTCGAGATAACAAAAGCAGTATATTTATGACTTGATTTTTCAACGTGGAAAAATTCATTCTCGAGATCCAGGATGCTGTATACCGAGGCGCCTTGTAAAAAATCTAATTGATCTTCGACCAGCGGTAGCGGATATCGGATCTTAACTATTTTTTCATTTAGTCTTCGATAATCTACGCATAATCTCGCCGTTTTTTTTCTTTACTAAAACTATTGGGCTTGCATAACAGAATACGACGGTTGTATAACGCCTTAATTGACCCACAGGCGAATTTGTAAGTCTACACACGTCTTTTCTGCTACGAATAACCTACGTGCATTAAAGGTAACTGGAACGTCACTTTTTACAACTATGGACATTTTAACACCAGCCCTTTTTCTTTCCTAGGTTCGTATTCTTTCACCAGACATGCTACTTCCTCTTTATTTTCATCTGAAATGTGTGAGAGATCTATAATGCCATCGTTTTGCACTACGTCGATTTTATAAACTGCAGCCACTTTCACGGGATCGTCTACAATTTTCGAGATATTTATAACACTCTTTCTCATACGAACTTCAACGCTATTCAAACAATCGGTTTCTATAAGCATGCCACGCGGTATTGACGCGGTATTCCGTCATTAACAATGTATACTACAATGTCATAAATTTTTATATCGGTACAGATTTTTTCACGCACGTCGCCCAGTGTCATATTTTCTCCTGAACCCGCCCCTCGAAATTGTATCTTGCGATTCCCCAGACTTGGCGATCCGATCTGTTTCTTGCACATTCTCGCTAAGATCGCTGCCTTAATCTATCACAGCGCTCAATTTAAACGTCACGCATCGCGTCCTTATTTTCCGTATTCAAAGACGATTTCTTTCTACTCTCGCTCACTTTCGTATATGATTTCGTTTTACCGCATAGTTCTATGTATATATCGAACTTATCTTTCAGTTCCCGAATATTTTTAGCACCATATAACACAGCCTTCCGATATTCTTTGTCATCAATGCCGTCGATGATATCCTTCGCTGGATGATCGCCTTCGTTTCGACGTCTGCTCGAACTGCTATCTCCATCATCTTATAACAATACTCATGGTGAGATTCGTCGGCCTTCTTTCGTTCTCACATGCACCGCACGATTGTCTACCTTCGGTGCAAACTCTACCTTCAAGGCGACTTTCATGGCTTTCCACGTTTTTCCATAGTTATCCAACTTCACAAATAAACGAGCGAAACCTCATAGCAACCTCTTCGTGTAAATAGTTTTCTGGATCGCGTTCCACTCGCATAACTTTGCCATGTTCTCAATTTCCTGGATTCTACAGCTTCACATTTTTACCGTCATCACCTCTAAAAACATCAATCGACTCTTCAATTACATCTTTGAAAGTCGGCACAAATTTCGGACGGTTACGTATTTAGTTCGCTCCGTCGTCAACATCGCCAGCTTCGTCTCGTTCGTCTTCACTCTCGTCGCTGGATCCGTCGTTTTCTTCTTCATGTTGGTCCTCCAGAACTAGAACCGCCTTCAATCGTATTACGAGATCGGCTTTGTTGCCCGTCACTTTTAGTTTACGTCTTCTAAGCTCTTTTTTCAGCTGAGCCACCGTCATTTCGTCGACTCATGTGTCGCCTGCGTCGTTATTTCGCCGTTCGTCACCGTCAGACATGTTGTCTTCCTACTCTCTTCCGATCTTTCCGGTCTCGATTTCTCGGATCCCGGCTGAGTCCCCAAGTTGTAATGTGTGTCTAAAGTGGGATAGGAAAGGTTCCAAAAGAACTCTGACTCGAATCATAGTTCCGAGGAAAAATCAAGGAAAAAGAGCGTTTAATTGTGGTTATCCTACACATTTTCTTCTGCTCACGCACTGTATCTCGTCTGCCTTTTTCTCGTTGCTCGCGCGTACTTGTTTTGTCCGACTTTCGCCAAAACTTACCGAGCATGTCACTACTATTACTACGACGCCACGGTGTTCCCGCGTCCTAACCCCCTTACAGGGACGAACGTAGGATATAAAAGAGAACTTAATACCTAATTAATTTTACATATATTGTTATATATAATTCTTAAATATAAATTTTGACTTCAGTATAAATGTATCTTATAATCGCGTAATATAACTCGAGTAAATTATACTATTAGTAGAGAAAAAAAATGATATCATGGCTCTTATTTTTATTTTTTACAATAAATATGAAAAATAACCTTTATAAAAATAACTCTAGAATAAAGTAAATTATAAAATATGGAAAGGAAAATACGGAAAAATTATAAAATATGGAAATGCTAACAATAAGCATTAATTATAAATAGTGGTTCAAACGAGACCGAAATTTGTTTAATACATTTTTATTAACCACGATTGCTTGTCAAATTTGTTTGTATATTTATAACTAGCGCTTGTTCTTATAAGCCTATCTAGTCTATATCTTAATTGGTACAATAACTTTGTTAATAATCAGTATTTTAAATTAAAAACGACGATTACATTCGTCAAAGTGTTATCTAGTTGATTCTAGACTCAAAGTTATAAAATATAGACTCAAAGTTACAATATTGATTATTTAGGATGTTATTTATAAAAGTATGGCAACACTGCAATAGGTCAAAGAGGAACAAGAGTGGTAATGTGGCCCCCCACTAAAATAGATTGAGAAACTTGATTTTGTATAACAGAACACAACGTTTTGTTACACACACACACACACATATATATATATATATATATATATTGAAAATAAACTTTCTCTTAGAAAGAACAATGAATATAATATTGAATTTTTAATGTAGATATCGATTTACTTGTCAGAAAGTAGGTACAATCTGTCAGAAGGACAGTTTCTATAAAACGAATAGACTTAAAAAAATTGAATTTAAATCATTAACTTATCGAATAATTAGTTCAATATGAAAACCTCAAAAAAGAGGCTGTATTAAATTGATTTTAGTGGGGGTCTCCGTTAGCAAAAGCTATTATTTAACTCTGCATTTGAAATGTGTATTATTTAACTCTGCAATTTGAAATGTATATAGCAGAATAAAATGTTAAATAACGAATAAAACACTCAAATATACATATATTTGTGTGGTTATGTCGCTTAAGTTAAAAGGAATGAGGAAATATGTATATTTAAATACTAAAATATATTTTGAAAAAGTTTTGAAATGCTCAAAAATAAAACTACGTTATAGTAAATATTGGCTATTATATGTTGGCATATTACTCTACTGCGTAATGGTACTGGCGAGTTACTAAATAAATAATTCCATAAATAATCATTAGAATACATCTAATAGCAGAGATATTAAGAGAAGTCATTATACCTACAAGGGCGATATTACGATTTTCTCCTCTATACTATATTGTTCAACAAAAATTTTTTGCGTATATATACGATCGTGGACGACTAAAGAAAGAAAAAAAGATAAAAATTCCAGCGTCGAACAAGTTGATTTCACTTGGGTGATTTGACGTTCCACCTATATTTGAAAGTCGATATAACATTAATTCAATCTTATGTCTTTCCGCTGATCTGTAAAACGGACCATAAGCGGCGAAACCGAGAATGACACATCGTGGTTGTGCTTCGGGAATACGCACGCACGCACGCACGCACGCACACAATCTCGCATCAACGGCCTATTGAAACGCGCTGCTACAGCGGCGAGGCACGCATATTTTCCCCGGCCCTAAAACCACCCCCTCGGCTCTAATCGAAACGCAGTGCGTGCGTACGTGCGTGACGTCTCCGCGCCGACGGTCGCAAACAGCCGACCGTACCTGGCCGGCCGGAATGTGGCGTAACGCGCAATTAGACATACCTAGGACGTCCACGCATCCCAGCTGGTTCAACATCGGCTTCGTGTTGAGTTGGCACATATAACAGCCACGGTCGGCCTCCTTCAGTGACCGAATGTGCAGCTGCCAGGTGGCTTCCTCCTCCTCCCGTGACTGTGTCTGATTCTTCGTCTTGGCGTTCTCCAGGGTGACGAAGAATCGGGGCGAATGGGTAACCCGGCGCTCGCCCATCGACAATATCGTCTGATCCTCGGCGCGCAGCCATCCCACCTGCAGAGCAGTGACAAATGCGTCGGAAATTCTCTCTTCTTCTTGCTCGCTCGCTCGCTCGCTCACTCGTTCACGGTAACTACGTGGCTGGCCGCACCGCGTCAACCATTCCCGCCCGGCTTGACTCGCGTCGGTTGAACGGGGTGAGCGATTGAACACGCGAGTTCGCCGTTTTATTCTCACTCGAGGGATCACGAGGATGGTATTTTCTTTCCTTTTGTATTGGCTCAAAATCTCGCCGAAAAAGAGAAAGAGGGAAAGTGCAACCGGGCGAGAAATTTCGTAAACCGTATCTCGATAACAATATGCGATTATTATCGCACCACGGATCGAGCGGATAAATGTGGGATGAAAGGGAAGGAGGGAGGAATATGTTCTGTGGGTGCTACCGCATCAACGTGTCAATGACGAAATCGCGCTGATCAATTTGAGGTTGATTCCGCCTTTAAATACACGCGGGACAACCGGCGTATAACGAGCGCGCGGAACACGGTGTACCGCGTCCCGTGAGAATTAATCGGAAACATCTCTCTCGTCTATTGACTCGCGTAAATTCGCCACGGATCTTGCGAAACTCATTTTTCTTTTCTTTTTATCGTGAAATAACAGAAAGCGCCTTCCGCTACGTCGCAGGACCGAAATGTTGTTTCGCTCGGAACTAACGTTCTGTGGCAGAATATTATTTTTACTTAACCCGTCAGTTCCCAAATGAATTGAAACCACAATATTATCTGACATGATAGAATATTCTTACTTACAGATTCCGATTCAATTATGAAGAACTATTTTTGTTTTCCAAATCACAAAATCATGCAGACCTATGTAATTAGCTAAATAGTGTTCCGTATCTGTGTTGATTTTGTCCCTTTCTAAAAACGCATGTTAAGTCGATACTCGAAATGATCGAAATCATTGTTATCGTTTTTCCGTGATGTTGATTGACTGATTGTGTGTTGTAACTTGTTTCATTTCTCGCACACTTGTCAATTATCACATGAAATCTGACAGATCAGTTTGCAGTTAATCGACGTAATTTCTCTCGGACTCAAGTAAGAAAAGTATAAAAATAAAATAATCCTTCTATAAATTTAATAAATATATCGACACCAACAACTGTGCTTAGCTCTTACTGACTTTTCTATGTTTTTCAGTGGTTTTATACAGGGTGTCCCAAACTAATCTCGGTTCCCGTGGTGTGCAAGTAGAACAGATGGAACTGAGTAGAAAAATACCATTTTGCAAAATTCGCAATAGTTTAGTAATAGCAAGGAATTAATTATTTTGTCTGAACTAATGAGCACACGAGCAAAAGTAGACTAGACTCTATATAATGAAAAGTGGCTTCCTTCTGAAAATCTCCTAGTAACGATGAGTATCAACTGATAGCGAGAAGCGTGTTTCTTTTCGGTGCATAACCCTGTGTCGCATACCACTGCTGCTTGCTGTGTTTCCCCGCTTTTAGAAATCAGTTGATGCTCACCGTTGTTAGAAGATTTTCAAAAGTAAGTCATTTTCTTTATGCAACGTCCGATTTGCCCTTTTCCATGCATTCATTAGTTCAGACAAAATAATTAATTATTCACTAACTATTGCAAATTTTGCAAAATGGTACATGACTTTTCTGCTCAATTTCACCTGTTCTACTTGCACACCAGGGGAACCGAGATTAATTTAGGACACCCATATCTCGAGAGCCTAATACAATTTAATAAGAATAAAATAAGTTATATTATCTAAATAATTAAATACTATTAAAAAATATATCATTCAATGGCATGCGGTTGTACTAATTAATTTACTTTGAATTATCGTGACATTACTATTGCAAAAATTGCACATAATTGTGACAATATATTAAAGTTATTTTATGACTCGACATGTTATATAGTCGAATGAATTGCCTTCGGCGAATTCTTTAGACAATTTTTTAAGTGAAGTTTCTTCTAAAATGTCTGAATACATTGACCAAATTTTTTGTAAATATTGCTGTTCCATTACTGTCTCGAAATCTCGATCTCGATGCTTCGACTTATGGTTATCATTGCGTAAATTGAGTTTTGACAGTAAGAGATATCAGATTCTAGTCGATGTATTTTAGTACGGTGTTTATTTAGATATATAGTTAGACTATTTACACGAACTGGGATTATTCTCCTTGTAAGGGGCCATTCAACAATTGCGTCATATCATAAGAGAAGAAAGAAAAGGGGAAGTCTATTGGCTTGCGTAACGGTATCTATGATGGCAGAGAGAAAAGAAAGGGATAAAAGTCGTGGAACGTCATATTAGATAGCATAATTAATAAATATGGATGCACGTAGTTACTCACTTTGTTTGCATTGAAATACTTGATTATACTTGATGGAAATTTTTGATATGATTTTGTGTTAAATAATTAAAATGTTAATTTTTTAATATTTATTTTTTCAAAAATAATTTTTTATTAATCAAAATTATAAAATAAAACAATTAATTGGATATTATATGTCTAAAAATTATTCGTATTTTATAAAAAGATAATAGCGTACAGTCCAATAATGCTAATAATTATTATTCACAGTATAGTTACAAGTTATTTTTTTTATTCTATGCGTCGGCGGGGCGGGGAGTAATTCAACATGTCGCATAACATTGGAAGAGAACGAACATTTTGTAACAAAATTATGACGAAGGGGAGAGAGAAAGGGAGGGAGTAAAAGTACCCAAATTTCTTCTGCTAGTACCATACCTGTGTCCAGGCATAAGATGATCTCTCTCTCACATGCTTATGGTGCGCGTGCTGGTTATATATAAGCATATGAGACCTACAGTTTAATGCTGGTTTCGAACAGTAACTTTTTTTTACAGAGGTTATACTAGGCAAGCTACTACTCTTCTCCCCGGTGGTTTACCATTACCGAGAGGAGACACGAGCATAAATATTTTAGCTTCTACCGAGCCCTAGGATCGAACTCAGGACCGTTAGCATAGTAGACCAGTGTGCTGTCTATCATGCCACACTTGTGCTTAAATTTAATGTGATGTAATTGTTGAATAAACCCTTAGTAGTAATTAACCAAATATAGCATATACACTATCTGTGTTGGTCTAATAATGTAAAAAAGAAAAACGAAAAAAGAGAAGGAGGAGAGAAAAGAAGAAGAAACAAGCGCAATGATCTCGACGAACATTGCGTTCGTTGTAGCGGCGGGTTTGATCCACCTTATAATTTGGCAACGGCGAAGGATCGATATCCCGGGCTATTAATTCGGGATAGTTCAGTGTAACGCATAATGATAGCTAGCGCCGGCGCACGGAGATTAACACCAGATCTTTTACTCGTGGTGGATCCCCGCCGCGGATTTGACGAAGCGTCCAGCACGAATGAGAGAGGCGCTGAACAATATTATATCGCCCACACGCGCTATCGTCGAGTGCGCACCCACGCGCGCGCGCGCGCATACATGCATGCGTGCGCACGTATGCATGCGTGCGTATGTACGGCAGTAATTGCTTTTAGGCAAGTACGCTCATTGTGCCATGGCTTGCAACGGACCGAGCCGAGTCGACGCGCGGTCGGTGGCGGCAGCAGTGCAGGAATCGGCCCGACGAAAGGTTCAATTTAACGTCGTATCTCGCCGCTACTCTCACTTAACCTCCGCGCGCGCGCCAGCCTTCACTGCGTTATCTATAACGATGCACTTGGTAATTAATCTCAAGTGACTGTCGTGCGACCTACATAACCGTCTCCGGGCATACGCGCGCGCGGCTACATGCCGCGGCGGGACCGCCGATGTGTCACCCATATACCACCTGGCTGACCGACACGCATGTACCTCGGCCCGCAACCTCAGCCTGAACTGAGACGGAGAGTTGTTCAGCGAATCGCTGAAAACGAGGGTAATTGGCTTTGAGGGCACACACTGCGTCCGACCGATACGCGTTGACGCAGGTTGACACTCGACCATGCGCGGTTATAGCAGCACGTCGGCCCTCGATCTGCGCGGAAAGTAACGAGATTTCATGTTCTCCTTCCGGGAGTAAACTCCCTCACGCTTCTCCCGAGAAAGAAAACGCCGGTGTTCAAGCCTGCGTTTAAAAAGTATTCGACGCACCGAGCAAAAATGGCGTAGTGTACGGCGAGTCTAAAAATTCTAACGCGCGCATAGCGATCTTCCTGCGCGAAATTATGTTGGTTTGAGGTAGAATTTCAGATCCTCTCGTTCTTGTAAAAATATAAAAGGATAAAACGAGCGATAGAGAGGAGAGAAACAGCAGCCGGATTTACATTAAGTACCTTTGCGAAGCGCCTTTTGTTTCCCAAAACGCGGAAATATATGATTAAAATATGATGGCCCCGAGCTGAGAGATTGAAGGAGAAATAAATTTCGGAATTAAATTCGCTCCGCGAAATTTGAAAACGAACCGAGAAAAAGCATGTGGAGATACTTTTGAGATCTTTTGTTAAAAAAATGATCACGCTATTCTGAATTTTCCTTTGTGCAGCGACGCTGTTTGTGATCCACGGTAATGGGGAAGCGGCGAACCGTGCACCGCATAGCTTAATCGAATCGATGTATAAGTAGTCCAATATAAATCGGAGTTTTCGGTAAAGGCGACCATTTGCGCGAAAAACGAGGCACTCGTGCCTCCAGCCATTGAGAAAAAGCGAAGAGGATGAATGAGAGAGCCAAAGAAAGAAAGAGATAGCGGGAGAGAGAGAGAGAGAGGTAGGAAAGGGAAGAGATAACGGCAGTCGCCGTTTGAATCCTTTCGTTATCGAGATACAATCGACAACGCTTTAAGTACATTGTCACGAAGGAACAACAGTTTGTCCTGCATGAAAGGAGAGAAGGGGCACTATTGGCGCCGACTGCGGGGTCATTCTCATCTCCACGGAGAAGATAACGATTCCTTCGATGCTATTCCGGAATAATGCAGTCTTTCCCACCAGGAACGGCGTGCTTATCGCGTAAAAAGCTCCCAAGGTCTCAAATGGCGACTTAGTTCAGCATTTTGCATGGTCACGATTCTGAAAACCGCCGGCTAACCTCATTGTAGGTAATCTACGATTGGAAAGGAAAATTAATGAAACATAAACGTAACATTTCTATTTCGCTGCACGTTCGGGATAAAACTCGCGCTTTTACTTTTATCTTGTCCATAATTGTAGCTCAAAGCTATTTCCCCCGTCTCGCCACCGCTCTCCGTCTCATTGTGTGTATTTTTAAGACTTCTTCTTTTCTGAAAACTCGACGATTTTCGCGGACTTGCGATATTGCATTACGTATTGCTGAAAAATGAAGGATTATGTCGTGATATCTCCGGTATATTATATCGAATCCGTATCCACGCATAAGATTGAAAATGGCGCATCGATAACTCGCTACTCTTCAATATTTCAAATTCTTTCAACGGATAGAATTTCAGAAATCTATAAAAGAGACTCTTTTTCGTTTGAATATCGTTTGAAATAAACTTTGAACATTCAGTTTTTCAAAGTTTAATTAAAAGGGCGTTTGTATATTATGTTATACTTGATTGGCGTACTCTCAATCGGAAAGATCGCATTGGTCCATGTTCATATTAAGACGCTTTCACGGATGCTCATTAGGGGTGATCTTTTGTATCAAAGAGACTCTGATATTAATTAAGTTGTTAGGGATCGATGTACAAATCGTCTTCTTTTACACAAAGCGCCACGTTGCTAAAAGCGTTCTTTAATTAAATATGAAGGAACTGATAGGAATATTTAAATACAATTTACTGCTGATGTACTTAAAAATGCACAGAGCGAAGGCGCTTCGGGATTACAGGTAAAGACTCGACCGAGGAAACTAATAGGACTAGTCAAATCGAACGGACAAGGTCAAGCAGAGAACTCCGTAAATTAATCGCTCGGGAAACTCGTCGGCTCTTTATTTCGCAAGTAACATTCAACAACTGCAACATACTGCGGGACGACGGATATCTCAATGAGTTCAGAATACCAGCAACTTATAAGTGACCTAGACATATATTAATCTAGTTTTACGTAACATGATTACGGAATGTAACGGGACTCTCGGCGGCAGGTGCCGCCGACTACATTTTGCCAACCCATCGAATTTCACGCAAATATAAATTGAGATTCACTTTAGATAATGATAGATAATCGAGTAGCCGATCGTTTGATCGAATCATCATTATCGATAACGATTGCGCACAGTGAGAATGCGTGCGGAAGTGTATTTAATAAGATTAACCGGAATATTTGGAGGTGATTCGGGATCGACTTGGATCCTTTGAGCAAGATAACCGATCACCTGGCTGGTACTTGTACGTCACCAATCAGTTATATTGCCGCTGCGCTATTCTTTCCTTTCATCACACAGAGAGTTCGAGAGTTACCTCTCTCGAGCGAACAGTTATTGTGTTTCTTAACTTAATAACTAAAATACTATTTCTCTAGTTATTCTCTTGTTGTGTGTCCATATGTACGTGCGTCCGCTCTCGCTCGCTACTTCCACTACTTTCGTCTCCTGTGCGCTTTTACCCAGGAATTTTCCGCGGGTTCGTTGCAAGAAAAAACGCCACAACAGAAGAAATACGAACAAGAGAGAAGGAGAGGGAGGGAGCGAGCGGACGAGCGAAAGAGAAGAAAGGAAAGAGAAAGATAGAAAGGGAACGAAAGGGAGTGAAGGGAGAAAAGCGCACAACGAGAGCTTCGGCTGATAAATTAAAAACGAGTTCTATACTTTCCGGATGGAACTACTCGACCGCCATTTCCACTGCTAGCCTTTGTAAGAGCATTAGCACCTTGAATCTAGGGCTTACGCTCCTTCGTCGTCGGAGTATAAATCTTCTCCGCGAATTGTCCGTGACAGATCCGGCGGCTAACGGAGCGACGTGTGCAGGCTCCTCCTGAACCACTCGTCATCCAAACGAGGCGCAAAGTATTTTACCCGAGAAAGCGCGTCCGGACAGGTTCGATAGCTGACACACATTACCCGCGCAGTTACGAAATTCCCCAGTGGGTACGACCACGGCGGCGGTCTCTCGGAGTACCCCTCTGGTGTAATATTTCGAGAGACCCCGGCCCACGAATCTACGTTAGCGCTAAGAGATTGCTCCCCACACCCCTTTACCCACCCGCATAGCGTCCTCGTCGCCCCTTTTCCTCTTCCTCTCTCCATTGTAATCATGGAAACAATCATTCTTCTCTCTCCCTAGCTCCTCTTCATAGCCCCGGCTGCGCTCTCTCCGCCCTTCGCTCTCTACCTTCCTCTTTCTCCTTCTCCTCCTTCTCCGCATTTCGTCCTCTCTCTCTCTCTCTCTCTTTCTTTCCCTACCTCCCTCCGGCCTGCGAACGGGGCGGACAATCCCTTCGTCGTGCCGTTCAGTCTTTCTCGTTCTCCATTCTGCCACTTCCGTCTCTGTTCTCCTTCCTACACCTCTGTGTGTAGCTGTTCGTCTCTGTCGCTCTCCCTCCGCATAGCGGATTTCAGTATAATGTCTCGTTCCCTCGTTGCGTCGATAGGAAGCGCAACGTGTTTGTGGCGCGGAGTGCTTCGGTGCGGTGTGCTGATGGCAATAGACGGCGGTGGTGGTAGTGGCGGCACCAGTAGTGTTAGTGAGTGTGCCGATGGTAGTGGTGGTGATGATGTTGCTGCCGTCGCCGTCGTCGTTACCGTCGGTGCTGCTGATGGTGGTGGTGGTGGTGCTGCTGATAGTAGCGGCAGCGGCGGGCTACCCTTTCGCTCGCCTCCGCAGCAATCACCGATTTGTCTGAATAAGCCCCGGGCAAGTATATGCTCATGCTTACCCTGGGGAAACACCACTCCGGCCAACTCGCATCCCTCTCTTTCTCTCTCACTTGGTGGTCCTGCTAGCCCGCGTTCTCCTCGCCGCACCAACAATCTGCCGCTGCCTGCCTGACGAACACAACCTTCCCGTCCTGTTTTCGGCATCCTCGGGAATGCTCTCGTTCATCGATGCTTGATAGGTATGTCGACGAGAATCGTTCAGGACGGTGCAGAGACCGCGGCAGGGGAACGAAGGATAGTGGAAAAGGAAAGACGTCGAAGTTGCCCGTGTATTGTCGACGATGAAGTTAGTATTACAGGAGGGGGAGGAACGAGTGAAACGAAAAGACATCCCGCGGGCGCAATGGGTTCTTACCGACGGGATCCTCACAAACGAAACGATAATTATATAATTATATATAATTCTTCTTTTTGAAGGAAATGGGGAAGGAGATGTCGAGTAAAACTATTTATTCCACGTGTGTGATTCGCGTGGACGTGCGCTATGCGAATCCGAGTAGGAAATAACTACTGGTAAGATACTGGCTCAATACTGATTTTTAGTAAATAGTACTAAATGCTAATATTGGTTTGATATTGGTATACTATATCAAGGTGGAATATTAAGGTGATAACGGTGGAAAAGATAATACTGTGACCGTACCGATTTCCAATATTGCAAAAGTATTGAAAAATTGAAAATTCGACTCCCAATACTGGAACAGTACCGATTTATACACTGAAAAAAAAATATAGTAGATTCAAACAAATTTTATTTGAACTAAAAAAGTGATATTTTTTAATTCGGTTAAAGAAATTATTTATTCCAATCTATTAATAAACGTTTTAAAATAATGAAAGAATAATGTAATAATAAATATTATATTTTTTTAATGTAAAAAAATGTGTGCTTCATTTGAAATAAATATTATGTTTCAAATGATCTATTATATAATAAAAAGAAATATTTGTTAATATCAAAGAAATGTTCTAATATCAAATAAATATTTTCTAATATCACAGAAATATTTTCTAATATGAAAGAAATGTTTTCTAATATCAAAGAAATATTTTTTAATAACAAAAATATTTTCTTAATTAGCACCTAATTTTTTAAATCAATGTTCCTATTTATTATTAATTTATTATAAATGTTCCTATTTATAATTAGCATTTATTATAAATGTTCCTATTTATTTATGTTACATTTTTGTTTTTTTTCTTTGTGTGGAAGTGAATACAAATGGGACCTTAATTGCTCAGTTTAATTTAAATTGCACTTGAAAAATTTACTACTTACTACTGCTGAGATTCGAACTTGAGACCTCTGGTTCTTGAATCGTTCACTTTACCTACTTTCACTTACCTATTGTACCATTTTGACTGACGGACGTTTTGTATTATATACATAAGGTATATCCATGTATAGAAACGAACAAATGATTTCTTTAGATGAAAACATCCTTTTAAATGTAAAAAGTATATTTAGAAAAATATTTATTTGTTTTAGAAGTAAGCAAAATATAAATAAATAATTTTGTAAATCTAAATAAATTGTTTTTTAACAGTAAAAGGAACTTTTTATTTAAAATAAAAAGATTTTGTATAAATATCAGGAAATAACTTTTTTTTATTTATAAAATAACTTGTTTATATTTACTTACTTTTAAATAAAGCAAATGTTTATTTAAATTCTTATTCTTACATTTAAAGAAAACCTTTTTTTCTTGTAAAGAAATCCTTTACTTTTGCTTCTACAATGATATTTTAAATCAAAGAAATTATATTTTTAAACTAGAAACTCATGATTTTACAAATCATTTTACGCATTTAAGAAAATAATATTCTACATTTATGAATTTCCTTTTTAACCCTTTCGATACATTTGACGAGTGAGACTCGTCATCTGCTTATTTGGGCATAAAATGTATTACTTTTACATATTAATCCATATAGCGACAAATTAAATCCGTCCCATGGGCATAAAAATCTTAAAATAATTCA